>NC_133333.1:251620840-251676036 GCF_042186555.1 Aquarana catesbeiana
ATGATGTGGCAGTAATGCGCTCATTGTGACAACGCTCGGCAACACACATTGAGTGTTTGGTGTAATGCGGTGCCATTCATTCTAGAATAGGGCGGGGGCAGTAAGCCAATGTTCTGCTGCGGAGCAAAAAACTGTACAGTAGAGCTCAGACTCGGAGAGGGACAAGCAACACAAGAAGCCAATCAGCTGTGCTGTAATGCTAATGTTCTAGCCAGGGGCGGACTGATAACTCATGGGGCCCCCGGGCAATAGGAGATTATGGGGCCCCCAGGCAATCAGAGATTATGGGGCCACACAGTATACAATCACACAGTATACAATCACACAGTATACACAGACAGATGTAAAAAAAAAAAAAACACAGATTTATACATACTGTCCCTGGTTTTACTGAGGATGGCAACCCTGATGGGGCCCCCTAGTGGCCCAGGGCCCTCGGGCTGTGCCCGAGTGGCTCAATGGTCAGTCCGCCCCTGGTTCTAACACCACCGATAGGAGGAGAGAGCAGAGTGACAGGGAAATGAGCCTATCATTGTGCTTTTAGAAGCATATTATATGCTTAGTATAAATTCCCAGCTCCCACTTGTGCATGAACCCTGACAGACCCCCCCCTCCCCCATCTGGTAACTGGACAGTGGAAGGAGAAGCAGCACACTGATAGGCTCATCTCCCTGTCACTCTGCCCCCCCCCCCCCACCAGCATTGTTAGAACATTCACATTACAGCACAGCTGACTGGCTTCTTGTGTTGCTTCTCCCTCTCCAAGTCAGAGCTCTGCTGTACAGGGACTGCAGGAGACGGACACCAGGCTGACACAGCAGAGAAAAATCCCGTCTTCCATAAAACCTCGTAAAATCGCTCCTGAACGATCGGCCACGTTCTTCCGGGAATATTTTTGGGAATGTAAACAGCCCGGGAGCAGCAAACAAGACAAGCGATTCATTCAGACGGGGGCGGGGGGACGACGACTCTCTGCTCAGCAACCGAGACCAGCGCTGCAAGGAAGGCACGCTCCGCACACACTGCGGTCTCCCTCCTGTCGCTGAAACACACAGAGAGCATTCACAGGCCGAGAGGTGGGGACTGAAGACCGGAACTTCTTCTGCCACGTTTTGTATTTTTTGCTAGAAAATGACTTCTAAACCCCTCCAAACATTATATACATTCTTTTTTTTTTGTTTTTTTAGCAGAGACCCCGGGGAATAAAACGTTGCAATTTTTTTTACATCACATGGTATTTGCGCAGCGGTCCTTTTCAAACGCAAGGTTTTTTTTTTTCAGAAAAAAATACATTTTAATGAACTAAAGAAAAACACAATATTTACCCCAATTTTTTTATAAAATGTGAAAGATGAGGTCACATCGAGTAAATAGATACCCAACATGTCACGATCGAGGAATGGCGACAAACCACAGTACTTAAAATTCTCCAAAGGCAACGATTTATTTGCCTTTACAGGTTACACGTTTAGAGTTACAGAGGAGGTTTAGAGCTAGAATTATTGCTCTCGCTCTGACGATCGCGGCGATACCTCACATGTGTGGTGCGAACACCGTTTACATAAAATGTTTTTATTTAAATGACTGTTTATTTTTACGCTGTCCCTTTAAAAAAATTTTTTATCACTTTTATTCCTATTATTATTATTATACAATGTAAACAATAATAGGAATAAGGGATGACAGGTCCTCTTTATGGAGAGATCTGGGGGGTCAAAAAGACCTCAATTCTCTCATTTACCTTTAAAAGCAAAAGATTAAAAAAAAAAAATAAATAAATAATTATTTACTGAATCGGAAGTGACGTCATCACGTCGCTCCGCCCTCCAGTCCTCTAAGGTCAAAGAGGATCTTCCCTTTAAATGGCCTATGGGAGCAGCTGGCTGCACCGCCGGATCGTTTCTCGGGCAAACAGGCGGTAATGTTAATCCCAAGAAACAGGAGGAGGAGGAGGAGGAGGAGGAGGAGGAGGGGAACCTCCTGATATCAGCCTCCAGCAATCCCGCTACAGCAGGGATGGCGTGTGTGAGAGAAAAGCCAATCAGTTGATATGCTGGCAGGAGGAGAGAGCAGAGTGACAGGGATGAGCTCATCGGGTGACCTGGGCTCAGAGGAAATGGGTTGAATGATGCTGGTCATCAGACTGAGGACATCTAGTGGCAGAAAAGTAAAGTACAGCGGGGACATCTCTGGACTGAAGGTGAAGATTGCAGCAAAACCATTTTTTTTTTCACTTTATCTTTTAATGGGCTCTTTATTTTTTATCTTCTGTCCCATTTTCTGAAGCAGAGTCCATGGATGACGGTCTGAAGTATGTTGGAGGCTCTGGATACCAGAGAAGATTGGCTGCCAACCATAGAGACAAGTATTATACCTGACAGAGCAGCTCTACTCACCCTGCTCCCCCTCCCAGCAGTGACCCCACAGCTCTGCTCCCCCTCCCAGCAGTGACCCCACAGCTCTGCTCCCCCTCCCAGCAGTGACCCCACAGCTCTGCTCCCCCTCCCAGCAGTGACCCCACAGCTCTGCTCCCCCTCCCAGCAGTGACCCCACAGCTCTGCTCCCCCTCACAGCAGTGACTCCACAGCTCTGCTCCCCCTCACAGCAGTGACTCCACAGCTCTGCTCCCCCTCACAGCAGTGACTCCACAGCTCTGCTCCCCCCTCCCAGAAGTGACTCCACAGTTCTGCTCCTTCGGCTCCCCCTCCCAGCAATGACTTCACAGCTCTGCTCCCCCTACCAGCAGTGACGATACAGACCTGCTCCCCATCCCAGCAGTAACTCCACAGCCCCGCTCCCCCTCCCAGCAGTGACTCCACAGCTCTGCTCCCAGCAGTGACTCCACAGCCCTGCTCCCCCTCCCAGCAGTGACTCCACAGCCCTGCTCCCCCTCCCAGCAGTGACTCCACAGCCCCGCTCCCCCTCCCAGCAGTGACTCCACAGCTCTGCTCCCCCCTCCCAGCAGTGACTCCACAGCTCTGCTCCCCCTCCCAGCAGTGACTCCACAGCTCCGATCCCCCTCCAGCAGTGACTCCACAGCCCCGATCCCCCTCCCAGCAGTGACTCCACAGCCCCGCTCCCCCTCCCAGCAGTGACTCCACAGCCCCGCACCCCCTCCCAGCAGTGACTCCACAGCCCCGCTCCCCCTCCCAGCAGTGACTCCACAGCTCTGCTCCCCCCTCCCAGCAGTGACTCCACAGCTCTGCTCCCCCCTCCCAGCAGTGACTCCACAGCTCTGCTCCTCCTCCCAGCAGTGACTCCACAGCTCCGATCCCCCTCCCAGCAGTGACTCCACAGCCCCGATCCCCCCTCCCAGCAGTGACTCCACAGCCCCGATCCCCCTCCCAGCAGTGACTCCACAGCCCCGATCCCCCTCCCAGCAGTGGCTCCACAGCCCCGCTCCCCCTCCCAGCAGTGACTCCACAGCTCTGCTCCCCCTCCCAACAGTGACTCCACAGCCCCGATCCCCCTCACAGCAGTGACTCCACAGCTCTGCTCCCCCTCCCAGCAGTGACTCCACAGCCCCGATCCCCCTCACAGCAGTGACTCCACAGCTCTGCTCCCCCCTCCAGCAGTGACTCCACAGCTCTGCTCCCCCTCCCAACAGTGACTCCACAGCTCTGCTCCCCCCCTCCCAGCAGTGACTCCACAGCCCTGCTCCCCCTCCCAGCAGTGACTCCACAGCTCTGCTCCCCCCTCCCTGCAGTGACTCCACAGCTCTGCTCCCCCCTCCCAGCAGTGACTCCACAGCTCTGCTCCCCCTCCCAGCAGTGACTCCATAGCTCTGCTCCCCCTCCCAGCAGTGACTCCACAGCTCTGTTCCCCTCCCAGCAGTGACTCCACAGCTCTGCTCCCCCTCCCAGCAGTGACTCCACAGCTCTGCTCCCCCTCCCAGCAGTGACTCCACAGCTCTGCTGACCCTCCCAGCAGTGACTCCACAGCTCTACTCACCCTGCTCCCCCTCCCAGCGGTGACTTCACAGCTTTACTGATCCTGCTGCCCCTCCCAGCAGTCACTACACAGCCCTGCTCTTCCTTCTCCCCCTCCCAGCAGTGACTCCACAGCTCTGCTCCCCCTCCCAGCAGTGACTCCACAGCTCTGCTCATCTTGCCTCCCCCTCCCAACAGTAACTCAGAACTTCAGCTTCCCTCTCCCAGCAGAGACTCCGCAGTTAATTATGTCTTCCTACTATTTCAGTATGTAATTCCATACAGTGTGACATGAACATGACCATATTACTTCATTACATAGGCGGGGTCCGCTTCCTCCGTATTACATAGGCGGGATCCGCTTCCTCTGTATTACATAGGCGGGATCCACTTCCTCCGTATTACATAGGCGGAATCCGCTTCCTCCGTATTACATAGGCAGGGTCCGCTTCCTCTGTATTACATAGGCAGGATCCGCTTCCTCTGTATTACATAGGCGGGATCCGCTTCCTCTGTATTACATAGGCGGGATCCGCTTCCTCTGTATTACATAGGCGGGATCCGCTTCCTCTGTATTACATAGGCGGGATCCGCTTCCTCTGTATTACATAGGCAGGATATGCTTCCTCTGTATTACATAGGCAGGGTCCGCTTCCTCTGTATTACATAGGCAGGGTCCGCTTCCTCTGTATTACATAGGCGGGATCCGCTTCCTCTGTATTACATAGGCAGGGTCCGCTTCCTCTGTATTACATAGGCAGGGTCCGCTTCCTCTGTATTACATAGGCAGGGTCCGCTTCCTCTGTATTACATAGGCAGGATATGCTTCCTCTGTATTACATAGGCGGATCCGCTTCCTCTGTATTACACAGGCGCGATCCGCTTCCTCTGTATTACACAGGCGGGATCCGCTTCCTCTGTATTACATAGGCGGGATCCGCTTCCTCTGTATTACACAGGCGGGATCCGCTTCCTCTGTATTACACAGGCGGGATCCGCTTCCTCTGTATTACATAGGCGGGATCCGCTTCCTCCGTATTACACAGGCGGGATCCGCTTCCTCCGTATTACATAGGCGGGATCCGCTTCCTCTGTATTACATAGGCAGGATCCGCTTCCTCTGTATTACATAGGCGGGATCCGCTTCCTCCGTATTACACAGGCGGGATCCGCTTCCTCCGTATTACATAGGCGGGATCCGCTTCCTCTGTATTACACAGGCGGGATCCGCTTCCTCCGTATTACATAGGCGGGATCCGCTTCCTCTGTATTACACAGGCGGGATCCGCTTCCTCCGTATTACATAGGCGGGATCCGCTTCCTCTTTATTACACAGGCGGGATCCGCTTCCTCTGTATTACATAGGCAGGGATACTGCACAGTAACTAGGTGTTAGTATTTGTTCTTACTTTCCCTGGAAAAATGCTGCTCGCCTGGCTGGCCGGGGCTTCAGTATTTGAGCAGGTAGAATACATTCATATACAAAAAGTCAAACTACTGAACTGCAGTGTCTTAGGAGAGTCCTAAAGCCATTAGACCATCATAAGAGCCAGGAAACTGGTATTTCTACAAAGGGGGGAAATGATTGCACCATTAAGCTTGACTCATATCAGCTCCATCATATATATGTCTATCGTCAGCTCCATCTAGTGGCCAAAAGGCAACATCACTGACTGAGAAAATATACTGCATTTTGCCCACTAGATGGAGCTGATTACAGGAATAAATCTATTAGAGAAATGATGGGAATGTGGGTGACATTCATCCAGCAAATATCTTATAACTGGACACCATAAGCAGCATCTGACCCAGTGGCGGCCCGTCCACTAGGGGCCCACCAGCGCCGCCCCCCCTATCCATGCGTCTGGACCCCTTATCCACATACAGGGCACCAGAGTTTGGATTCCAATGGGGGGGGGGGGGGGGGGGGTGTTTGAAGCACGTGATTAGAGCCAGAGGCTCTAATAGGCTTAAAAAAAGGGGTGGGCTTGGGGCGCAGAGCACTCCGCCCCGATCCCACCCAGTTGTGGGACAGTAGCGAATGAATATTCGCTATTTTCACAGGAAATCTCCTCCCTGCCAATCGGGAAGCAGGTCATGAGACCCGTTTCCCGATTGGCCAAAATGTTAGGCGATCCTATTGGACGCGCTTAGGAGGAGGAGAGAGAAAGCCGCCATGCTGGAGACCAGAACACGGGAGCTGCTGCCCGCCACCTAGATGGGTTAAGTGCCGGGCGGGGTGGGGGTGGGGGGTTTAGTGCCGCCGCTGCCGGCCACCCTGGGGGAGGGGGGGGGGTTGTTTGCCCACCTGCCGCCACTGATCTGACCTATACATTTAGTAAATTGCTGTTTTTACTCCTCAGGTCTGGTTTGGAGAGATTTCTCCTTTTTTCAGGAAAGGCTCTCAAGGATTGCGGGGAGGATGCGCTTCCTTTTATCAGACGGCGATGAATAGGAATTTTCTTTCTTGTATTGTAATGCTCAGACCTTTGTGTCTCTCCGATTTCACAGCATGAAAAGTCCCTCTTTAATAAACATCCCTTTTCTAGGAAAGGCTTAATGGAAATGGCAGCGACACGTTAATAGCATTGATTATGCCTCCCGAGTCCTCCGGCGGAGTATATTCTCCTCTCTGCGGGAAGCCAAAAGATCATAAAATGAAAATGTAATGAAATAGATCAGGCTTGAAATTTCTGCAGAAGAACTCCGTATCCCAATATATGGTGACCGCCATGGCCAGCAAACCCCGATCAGGATTCTGTGCGCTCCCTATTAGGATTACAATTCATACTACACATGGGTCCGACCTTGGATAAGAACCAACGAAGAGACCATATCATGCAATGCCCGATTCCACCAGCAGATGGCGCTGCAGGAAAGCTTGCACCCGAGGACTGTCATCCTGCAGACCTCCTTTAACCACTTGTCTACCGGAGCAATTATTTTGCTCGAAATTACTCTAAACCCCCCTCCAAAACAATTATATATTTTCTGAAAGCAGAGACCCTGGAGAATAAAATGGCAGTTTCATTTTTTTTTTTTTTTTTATGGAGCATGATATTGGCGCAGCTATTTTTAAATGCATGGGTGAGAATCAATGAATTATGGACCATATCATGCAATGCCAGATTCCACCAGCAGATGGCGCTGCAGGTAAGCTAGTACCCGAGGACTGTCAGTCGGCCGATCCCGTTTAATCCACTGTCTACCGGAGCATTTCTTTTTTTTGCCAGAAATGACTCTAACCCCCCCAAAACCAATGAAAAGACCATATCATGCAATGCCAGATTCCAACAGCAGATGGCGGTGCAGGTAAGCTTGTACCAGAGGACTGTCATCCTGCTGGTCTCCTTTAACCACTTGTCTACCGGAGCAATTTTTTTGCTAGAAATTACTCTAACCCCCCCCCCCCCCCCCCTCCAAGCAATTATATATCTTCTAAAAGCAAAGACCCTGGAGAATAAAATGGAAGCTGCATTTTTTTTTATGGAGCATGATAATGGCACAGTTATTTTTCAAATGGATGAGAACCAATGAAGAGACCATATCATGTAATGCCAGATTCCACCAGCAGATGGCGCTGCAGGTAAGCTTGCACCCGAGGACTGTCACCTCCGGCCTCCCCGCACAGATTCTGCTGGAAGCGGTGCAATTTACTATTGCAGATCTGTCATCAGAAGGTGAGAAGAGACGGTCGCCCTGATTTGTGTGGGCAAACCGCCGACCACCAAATCCAGGGGGACTAACCGGGATGCATATTCCTCCTCCCTTGAACCACTATATCCAGAAGTGCCCAGAGTCCCCCCCTTACACCCAGGAGTGCCCAGTGGAGTCCCCCTTTTCATTCATATGTGCCCAGCAGAGTCCCCCCTTACATCCAGAAGTGCTCAACAAAGTCCCCCCCCCCACTTACACATAGGAGCGCCCATCAGAGTCCCCCTTACATCCTGGAGTTCCCAGCAAAGCCCCCCCCTTACATCTAGAAGAGCTCCCCTTAATCCCAGGAGTGCCCAACAGAGTCACCATTCCCCTTACACCTAGGATTGTCCATCAGAAACCCCCCTTACATTCATATTTGCTCAGCAGAGTCCCCCCCCTTACATCCAAGAGTCCCCCCCTTACACCTAGGAGTGCCCATCAGAAAGCCCCCCTTACATCCAAGAGTCCCCCCTTACACCTAGGAGTGCTCAGCATGATTCCCCCTTACATTCATGTGACCAGCAGAGTCCCTCACTATATCTAGAAGTGCCCAATAGAGTCCCCCCCTTGAACATAGGAATGCCCAACAGAGTCTCCCCGCCTCCCTCCTTACACCCAGGAGTTCCCAGCAGAGTCACCCCTTACATTCATATGTGCCCAGCAGAGTCCCCCCTACATTCATATGTGTCCAGCAGAGTCACCCCTACATTCATATGTGTCCAGCAGAGTCCCCCCTACATTCATATGTGTCCAGCAGAGTCCCCCCTACATTCATATGTGTCCAGCAGAGTCCCCCATTACATTCATATGTGCCCAGCAGAGTCCCCCATTACATTCATATGTGCCCAGCAGAGTCCCCCTTACATCCAGAAGTGCCCAGAGTCCCGTTCCCCCCTACAAATAGGAGTGCCCAGCATTGGTGATCTGTGTTGGGGACTCAGGAAGGGTCACATCTGGCTGACTGCTGGTGAATGTGCCGCTCTCCCAGCTAGGCCGGGGTTCCTGCAGGCCAGATAAAAGCTTGTAGGGAGCTGGTTTTAGTAGGAGGGCCCAGCAGAGTCCCCCCTTACATTCATATGTGCCCAGCAGAGTCCCCCCTTACATTCAGATGTGCCCAGCAGAGTCCCCCCTTACATTCATATGTGCCCAGCAGAGTCCCCCCTTACATTCATATGTGCCCAGCAGAGTCCCCCCTACATTCATATGTGTCCAGCAGAGTCCCCCCCTACATTCATATGTGTCCAGCAGAGTCCCCCATTACATTCATATGTGCCCAGCAGAGTCCCCCATTACATTCATATGTGCCCAGCAGAGTCCCCCTTACATCCAGAAGTGCCCAGAGTCCCGTTCCCCCCTACAAATAGGAGTGCCCAGCATTGGTGATCTGTGTTGGGGACTCAGGAAGGGTCACATCTGGCTGACTGCTGGTGAATGTGCCGCTCTCCCAGCTAGGCCGGGGTTCCTGCAGGCCAGATAAAAGCTTGTAGGGAGCTGGTTTTAGTAGGAGGGCCCAGCAGAGTCCCCCCTTACATTCATATGTGCCCAGCAGAGTCCCCCCTTACATTCAGATGTGCCCAGCAGAGTCCCCCCTTACATTCATATGTGCCCAGCAGAGTCCCCCCTTACATTCATATGTGCCCAGCAGAGTCCCCCCTACATTCATATGTGTCCAGCAGAGTCCCCCCCTACATTCATATGTGCCCAGCAGAGTCCCCCCTACATTCAGATATGTGCCCAGCAGAGTCCCCCCTTACATTCAGATGTGCCCAGCAGAGTCACCCCTTACATTCATATGTGCCCAGCAGAGTCCCCCCTTACATTCATATGTGCCCAGCAGAGTCCCCCCCTACATTCATATGTGCCCAGCAGAGTCCCCCCTTACATTCATATATGCCCAGCAGAGTCCCCCCCTTACATTCATATGTGCCCAGCAGAGTCCCCCCCTACATTCATATGTGCCCAGCAGAGTCCCCCCTTACATTCATATATGCCCAGCAGAGTCCCCCCCTTACATTCATATGTGCCCAGCAGAGTCCCCCCTTACACCCAGAAGTGCCCAGAGTCCCCATCCCCCCTACACCTAGGAGTGCCCAGCATTGGTGATCTGTGTTGGGGACTCAGGAAGGGCCACATCTGGCTGACTGCTGGTGAATGTGCCGCTCTCCCAGCTAGGCCGGGGTTCCTGCAGGCCAGATAAAAGCTTGTAGGGAGCCGGTTTTGGTAGTTTAGGGACTCCTGTGTTCTAACCCAAAAAATATGAAATAAAGGTGATCCGCATGATGCTCCGGAATCAGTACACCGGCATCGTTTCCCCCAGGGGACGTGCATTCAGCATAGCTGCTGGTGTGAACAAGCCATTTGGGTGTTCCTCCTCATTCGATGAGTGTCACACAACAGGAAGTAAGGGAAAATTCTCCTAATGGACACACAGGCAGCAATAAAAGGAAGGTTTACCATAGGATTGGATGGCCGTGTACCCATGAGGTAGATTTGCCCTCACTTCCTGTCCAGGTGATGGGACTTTCAACAAAAATCAGGCCTGAAACACACTTTTTCACTGTGGCATGGTAATGCGCATGTTACATGTATTAGCAAGTTGCCGTGTCATTGGTTTTGAACGGCACCCCAGTGCACTCAGGCAACACCACATCATCACATGTGCACCACAACACATGGTAATGCACTACCTGGTCCTCTGCAATGCCAAAAATAGCGCAGTCCTTTTTTTTTTTTTTTTTTTTTAGACATTTTGGCGGAATGCTGATCGTTTATTTGAAACCCTTTTTGCCTGAAAATACTTCCTGCTAAGAATCCATTCCCAAGGCATCTAATTCTCTTCCTGAATGAGTGGATACAATATAGAAAATGTATTATATACAATATGACCACATAGTGAACTCCTCTTCCTCACCATTGGATAGGAAAAGAGTGCGCTCCATGTGCCAAGTGTGCACAATGGTCATGGAGTTAGGAGGCCACTAGTGGGAGCCAAACTCCACCATACGGCACATCTCCATGTGTTGGGGGCAGGAAATACAAAAGTTGTGTTCAGAACTGTCATTTCCTCGGCAGCACTGGAGATGGAGTTTGGATCTTGATGGTTGTTCAGGAGAAAATCATCAACAGAGACCACAGCAAACGTGTGTTAAAGCCCACTTTTTACCCGTGTTACTGCAATGTATGGTACAACGCTGGAGATGTGCTTCTCCAGGAGGCCCATTGACCACAAAAGGTTTCTACTAGCCAAGGTACAGCTTTACTTTTGATGCTGACAAGCATAGCAAGCAGACGCCTCCATCATACGGGGCAGGCAAGGCCCACGCCGCCATCATAGGGTGCAGCCGAGGCCCACAGCTCCGTTATATAGAGCAGCAGAGGTCCACACTGCCATCATAGAGAGCAGCGGAGGTCCACACCTCCATCAGAGATCAGCGGAGGTCCACACCTCCATCAGAGATCAGCGGAGGTCCACACCTCCATCAGAGATCAGCGGAGGTCCACACCTCCATCAGAGATCAGCGGAGGTCCACACCTCCATCATAGAGATCAGCGGAGGTCCACACCTCCATCATAGAGATCAGCGGAGGTCCACACCTCCATCATAGAGATCAGCGGAGGTCCACACCTCCATCATAGAGATCAGCGGAGGTCCACACCTCCATCATAGAGATCAGCGGAGGTCCACACCTCCATCATAGAGATCAGCGGAGGTCCACACCTCCATCATAGAGATCAGCGGAGGTCCACACCTCCATCATAGAGATCAGCGGAGGTCCACACCTCCATCATAGAGATCAGCGGAGGTCCACACCTCCATCATAGAGATCAGCGGAGGTCCACACCTCCATCATAGAGATCAGAGGAGGGCCACACCTCCATCATAGAGAGCAGCAGGGCTCCACACCTCCATCATAGAGAACAGATTAGGTTAGGGCACTAATACCCTGGCTGCAGTATGGACCCGCTACAAGTATGCAGAATAAGAGGTCAGAACTCTGGACCAAGGTTAGAGCCATCAAGCCATTTTCCTCTCAAACTGCAATGCCGCTATAAAGTATGTGTTGGCCTTTCAGCATCTTGCCTGTTAACAGGTGGTGGTGGTGGTGGTGGGGGGGGGGGGGGTCAGTTCCCAAAAGACCTTCCTATAGGTGTAAAATTTCACCGTATTGATCGTATTCTTTGCATTCCAGATGTTTCAACTCCTGAACGGCATTCACAAAGACGGCGCGGGTCAAAGATGAATGGCTATCATATAACACCAATTATGATGAGGATTATTATGACAACGCCAAAGTGGACGGTCAGGCTGGCTGTGCCGCGCCGCAACGGAAACTACACAATATGGTCACCTGACCGTCCCACCTACTATATGGCCACAAGAGAGTGTAAAGTCGCTTGAAAGTCACACTTGAAATTGTGTTACCTTGGAGTTGCATTATTGTGAATGGTGCCTCACGCTGGGATGTGCGGTGATATGCCACCTGTGCAGAACAATCAATGTTTTGTATGTGTTTGCATTTGTATGTGGGGGGTTTAGCTTTTTTTGGGGGGGGGGGGGGGGGGGTGTTACATGCTTGGATGCAACTCTCATTTCTTTACACTTTCTCACTAAACTTATTTTTTATCACATGGGGACCAAAAGTCCCCTATGTGATACTCTCTTGTTGTGACAGGTCTATTAGACCCCTGATGGTCTCCTCCGGTCTATTAGACCCCTGATGGTCTCCTCCGGTCTATTAAAGCCCTGATGGTCTCCTCCGGTCTATTAAAGCCCTGATGGTCTCCTCCGGTCTATTAAAGCCCTGATGGTCTCCTCCGGTCTATTAAAGCCCTGATGGTCTCCTCCGGTCTATTAAAGCCCTGATGGTCTCCTCCGGTCTATTAAAGCCCTGATGGTCTCCTCCGGTCTATTAAAGCCCTGATGGTCTCCTCCGGTCTATTAAAGCCCTGATGGTCTCCTCCGGTCTATTAAAGCCCTGATGGTCTCCTCCGGTCTATTAGACCCCTGATGGTCTCCTCTGGTCTATTAGACCCCTGATGGTCTCCTCCGGTCTATTAGACCCCTGATGGTCTCCTCTGGTCTATTAGACCCCTGATGGTCTCCTCTGGTCTATTAGACCCCTAATTGTCTCCTCTGGTCTATTAGACCCCTGATGGTCTCCCCTGTGCCAGGGCTGGGCTCAGCCCTTCCTTCTCAAAGCTGGCCACTCAGCTGTCAGGTAATTGCCAGCTCCTTTCTCTCCACAGTGACTCACCTGTTGATGATATCCTGCTCGTCAGTCCTGCCTACTTAAGCCGTCCAGTCCAGATGATCTCAGCCTTCGCCTTGGTCACATCTCTAGAGGCGCTCTCCTGTGTTCCTGTTAAAGACTTGCTTGGCTGGCATCCCTTCTGGCTCCAGATCCTGCTTGCTGTTCTACTACACTCATCTCTGGCTCCCTGACGTTTTGGCTTGTCTGACTATCCGTTCCGGTTCCTGAACTCTGGCTATGTTTTACATTTACTCTGTTTACCTTTTTTTTTATTATTATTATTAAACAAGAGAGTTTAACTATACTTCTGTCTCGGTCTGATTCATGGTTTCTGACAGTAGGCGAAGGCCACGAATTCAGAAGATGCTGTGAATCCTCTTGTTGGTAATATTTTTTACTTATTGGATGAGCAGGATCACCGCATGGATCAGTTTGCCATGGCGTTACAAACGCTCCTGAGATGCACGGCTCACCTGGAATCCCCCACTGTGGCTGCTCCGGTACAACCTAAGTTGCAGGCCATCCCTGCTGCTGCTCCAGTCTCTGTGCAGGCACCCGCCTCGAGTATTACCTCTATAAGAGGTATGTCTGGTTCCACTCCGCTTCCCCAGCGATTTGAGATATACTTCGAGATGCTGCCCCAGGCGTTTGCCATGGACAGAAGCAAAAATAGGTTTCATGATATCTTTGCTTTCTGAGAGAGCCTTGGCCTGGGCAAACCCTCTATGGGAGACGCAAAAACCTGTTGTCTTGAATTACTCAGAGTTTGTGACTTCTTTTAAATGGGTATTTGACATTCCCGCACGCTCCGCTTCTGCTGCCAAGTGCCTCGTGTCCACCCGCTCAGAGCCGTTCATAACTGCATGCACGTGCAGTGCCCTATCCTCTGCAGCCACTCAGAGCCATTCATAACTCCATGCACGTGCAGTGCCCTCTCCCCTGCAGCCGCTCAGAGACATTCATAACTGCATGCACGTGCAGTGCCCTCTCCCCTGCAGCCGCTCAGAGCCATTCATAACTGCATGCACGTGCAGTGCCCTCTCCCCTGCAGCCGCTCAGAGCCATAACTGCATGCACGTGCAGTGCCCTCTCCTCTGCAGCCACTCAGAGCCATAACTCCATGCATGTGCAGTGTCCTCTCCCCTGCAGCCGCTCAGAGCCATTCATAACTCCATGCACGTGCAGTGTCCTCTCCCCTGCAGCCGCTCAGAGCCATTTATAACTCCATGCACGTGCAGTGTCCTCTCCCCTGCAGCCGCTCAGAACAATTCATAACTGCATGCACGTGCAGTGTCCTCTCCCCTGCAGCCGCTCAGAGCATTCATAACTGCATGCACGTGCAGTGCCCTCTCCTCTGCAGCCGCTCAGGGCCATTCATAACTGCATGCACGTGCAGTGCCCTCTCCTCTGCAGCCGCTCAGGGCCATTCATAACTGCATGCACGTGCAGTGCCCTCTCCTCTGCAGCCGCTCAGGGCCATTCATAACTGCATGCACGTGCAGTGCCCTCTCCTCTAGCTGAGCTCCGCCAGAAAATACTGCAGCTGTGCTAAAGTCAGATCATCCACCGCAGTCCCATTTCATTCAGCACCCGCCTTCGTCTCTGGCCAGCTCACTCTTTCTTTGGCCTTCCCTCTCCCTGCATCAGTGATGATTCTACGGTCCGGGCAGAACTGGGAAAACCGGCTTTGTGTGCCATCGTGGCTGAGCAATTGGTTTCCCCTCCCCCCCCTTCAAAAAATAAACAGTAGACGGGATGGCGGGGCTGCGCCCTTTTGTATTCCCTTTCAAAGCTTCATTTTTGAAAAAAAAATTTGCCCTGGGGACTACCCTTTAACTTACCGCACACCAGATGAAATTTCAAAAGCAGGAAAGAAACGACTGCGGTCTGTGCATTTAGGCTAAGTTTACACATGAAGCTGTTCCTGCCACACCTCTGAAAAGCGATCTCCGGTGGATCACTTTTCCGAGGTGTTTGACAGATGGTGAGGAGGTGATAGGTCGCCTCTTCACTGCCTGTTTTAACTCTATAAAATCCAGGCACTCTTTATTACCTAATTAACTCTATAAAAGCCAATCCACCTCACTGCGACTGCCTGCATTACACTCAGCCGCAGCGCGGGCCCCATTGCTTAAATGGGATGCAATCGGCAGCAGTGCATGACAGCAGTGGGTCAATTTCAAGTACACAGCCCCTATTCCCCCCTACCCCAGCACTCCCCCCATCCCCGCTACCCCAGCACCCCACCCCCTATCCCCCTACCCCACCCCCACCCAGCTGCCTTTGCAGCTTAACCCTTTCATGCCCATTTCTGACATTTGTTACCTACAAGATAAATCCGTATTTTTTGCTAGAAAATGACTTTATACATTATAAATATTTTTTAGCAGAGACCCTAGAGAATAAAATGGCGATCATTGCAATATTTTATGTCACGCGGTATTTGCGCTGCGGTCTTTCAAACGCAATTTTTTGGGGAAAAAAAAAAAGACACTTTCATGAATTTATAAAAAAACTAATCAGTAAAGTTAGCCCAATTTTTTTTTTTGTATAATGTGAAAGATGATGTTACACCGAGTAAATAGATACCTAACATGTCGCGCTTTGAAACTGCGCACACTCGCGGAATGGCGAAAAACGACAATACCTAAAAAATCTCCATAGTCTAAGCTTTAAAAAAAAAAAAAACTGTAACGGTTACCAGGTTAGAGTTACAGAGGAGGTCTTTTGCTAGAATTATTGCTCTCACTCTGACGATCGCGGCGATACCTCACATGTGTGGTGCGAACACCGTTTACATTTGTGGGCGCGACTTCTGTATGCGTTTTTTTTTGCTGCGCGAGCTCCCTGGGAACGGGGAAAATATAAGATACAAACCATATACAACAATTGGATGCAGAGTAATAATATAAAAAAAAAAAAAAAAAAAAGTGAAAGTTCTTATATATTTCCTTCTTTGTATCTTTTGTAGCCAATAATATGCCTTACAGCTCCTGAAGAAGCCCTACAGCGAAACATGTAGAGCCCAACAGGCATTCTTATAGCTACTCAAGCTTTATATCCACATTGTTGTTCCATTATGTTTTTTGATAATTTTTTATGCATTTCTGTATTCTTGAGAGTTAACTTCTGTTCACACTTTTTAATATTTTGATATCAATAAAATACGTTTTATATAAAAATATATTCTTCGTTCATACCCATGGCACCATAAAAATCCCCCTTTCCAGTTCTCTTTAAATTCTATATACAAGGGTGACTCCATAGGGGGCTTGGACAGTGCAGTCTCCAGTCAGTCCTGTTAGCTCGGAGTTTGGGGGGGGGGGGGGGGGCAGTTCCTTGCCACCAAGGCTATGGGGCTGTGTGTTTTTATTGATGCACACAGTGCAGGGAGACACAACTCTATACAAGGGTGACTCCAAAGGGGGCTTGGACATTGCAGTCTCCGGTCAGTTTGTTAGCTTGGGGGGGTTCTTTGCCACCCTAGTCTATGGGGCTGTGTGTTTCCATTGAGGCGCACAGTGTAGAGAGACACAACTCTAGTCCCTGCATACGAGGGTGACTCCATAGGATGCTTGTGAGATGAATCACAGCCACGACCGCCCCAATATAGGAATTTAAATCAAATGTAAAAAAAAAAAATAATATTAATCTTGGTGATCTGCCAAACAATTTCAGGCTCTGTCCAGGAAGGGGTTAACCCCCGGCTTCCTGTGATTGGATCAGAATTGTAGCTTTGCTTAAACAGATCCACATGTTACAAAGTGTCACTATATATATATATATTGCTGGGCGCACTTTTATCTGTGGCCACAAGGGGCAGCCGAGGCGAGCTGTCTGGTCCCCCAGCAGCAGTCATGTCCAGACAAGCTGCCACCCATCCTAGGGCTGCACACAGGGCCTGCTCCCTACACAAGAGGGCATTGTGGGTAGTGATATGCAAATGAGCAGAACAAGCTGCCTGTTGTGTGTGCAGGGATCAGTCCTCAGCACAGGGATCAGTCCTCAGCACAGGCACCAGGCAGGCAGCGCTCACACAGCTCTCAGCCAGCTGCTCCATTCATCTGGGACTGTGGGAGCTCATTAATGGCAGAACACTCATCTATTATTTATTACTTCCAATGTGCAGATCTTCCTTTCAGCCTTCAGAGACACTACAGGTACCAGCATGCCTCTAATGGCACTGAGAAAGGGCAAGGCCTCAGCTTTCCTCTCCAATGTCTGAGAACTACAAGTCCCAGCATGCACCACCAGCTTCTCTCCAACATCAGAGAACTATAAGTCCCAGTATGCACCATCAGCTCTTCTGCAATGTTGAAGAACTACAAGTCCCAGGATGCACTGCCAGCTTCTCTCTAACATCAAAGGACTACAAGCCCCAGCATGCACATTTAGCTTTTCTCCAACATCAGAACTACAAGTCCCAGGACGCAACGCTAGCTTCTCTCCAACATCAGAGAACTACAAGTCCCAGGATGCACCACCAGCCTCTCTCGAACATCAAAGAACTACAAGCCCCAGCATGCACATTTAGCTTTTCTCCAACGCTGAAGAACTACAAGTCCCAGGATGCACTGCCAGCTTCTCTCCATAATCAGAGTACTACAAGTCCCAGTATGCACCATCGGCTTTCTTGTCCAGTATCTCAGAACTACAAGTCCCAACATGCACCGCCAGCTTCTCTCCAACATCACAACTACAAGTCCCAGCATGTTCCACACAAGCCTCTCCATCAAACCCCCCCCGAGGAGCCACAAGTCTTGTGGGCAGTATGTATCCCTCCTGTATATTCCGGGGTTCCAGCCAGTGACCTGGAACAAGCATGCAGCAAGTGAATCCAGAACTCCCGATCTGCACACTTGATCCAAGTCTGCATGACAGCCAGGCAACTAACATTTCCAGCGGGGGGGGGGGGGGCATGCATGCTCCTCCATTGAAAAGTGAGCATTGCCCTGTTTGAAGGTCGGGGAGATTTCCCCTCACTTCCTGTCCCGGTGACCACACAGGAAGTGAGGGGACATTTCCCCAGTGTAGACACTCGGCTCATTCACACCAGGTGCTTTAAACAGCGTTGCTCAATGCGGACTCAATGCAAAGGCACTTATGTTGATGAAGGTTTTACCCCCCTCCCCAACAAACAATGGATGAGTATACATGCTGTGTTGCTTTACTGACGTAGCAACAATTAAACCCCCTGCTGTGGTTTGTGCCTGCCAAAGGCTGTCCTTTCTATAGAATAGGGCTGTGCGTTTGTGGTGGGCTGCCCAGCTGAAGTTTAAAACAAGCGTTGAGAAGGCGACATACTGCTTCCTAGCCACCTGTCATACACCCTCTGAAAAGTGATCCACCCCCAGATTGCTCTTCAGAGGGCTAACACTGTGGCCTATACAAAAAAGAATGTCTACACCAGTGCTGGGGGGGTTGAACGGGGCACACAGGACACTATTGTTGTCTATGACAGGTACACTTTACCTGGAAACCTCCTACCCACCCCATGCAGTATTCCCCTCCCCCCATGCTTGTGCCATTGAGTTGCCTTGCCTTTGAAATCTGCTGCTTGAAAAAGCTCAGTACAACTTTTTTTTTTTTTTACTAAGCTAAAATACAGCCTATTAAAAAAAAAAAAAAAAAAAAAAATTATATATATCTGCATTTTTGGTCAGTAATTTATGCCTCATGCACGCAAATACGCGTGGTTGCGCACAAATGCCCATATATAGTGTGCAGAACAAAAAAAAAAAAAAAAAAAAATCGAGAATAAGTTTTCGCCCGCAAATTTTGTGCGAAAATGCGCACAAATAGATCCTGAAAAAACAAAAAAAAAAGTCTGAAAAAGTAGGATGCTCAAACAAGAGAATCGTGTGCAAGAGGTCTTAGTGTCATTATTTTCTACTGCCGACTATTCAGCATGAATTTTGTCACTTGAACCCTCTGCGCCCAAAGCCACACACAAGCCCCGCCCACAAACGTGCCGATCAATAAGTCAGAGGAATGTTCTAATCGGATTACGTGTTCCAGGTCAGAAAACTCAAAGTAGTGAAGCTGGTGGGTCAGCGGCGCCCCGATTTCCCGGGGTTGCTAATGTTTTTGCAGTTCCGTTGGAAGTACGCATCATGTGCATAAATGTGTGTGTTTTCTGAACCTCGATATGACGCCTCCTCACCGCCTGCTTTACGCCTGTAAATGTTGCACCATCACACCCCAACCATGCTGTTGCGGTACAGATCAATGGCAGTACAAACGCAACAGGGGGGATATTTTTGCCGCAAAGCAAAATCATCGCTTCCGTGCACCCCCCAGTATATTTCAGCACCCCCCACCCCCCTTGCATGCCCTCCATGTTTTTTGGGCTTTGTTCTCCAAATTGCAGCCCCCCCCCCCACCCCCCGGAACCCCATTGCAAGTTCCAGGTAGAGGGGGAGGAAACCAGCGAACGTCTGTTTGCAGATCTCCTCTACTTACAGTGCATCCGGAAATTATTCATAGCACTTCACTTATTCCACATTTTGTCATGTTACAGCCTTATTCCAAAATGGATTCAATTCATTATTTTCCTCAAAATTCTACAAACAATCCCCCAGAATGACAACGTGAAAGGAGTTTGAAATCTTTGCAAATTTATTAAAAATAAAAAAGGAAAAAAACCCCATGTACACAAGTATCACAGGCTCCTCCCATCTACACAAGTATCACAGGCTCCTCCCATCTACACAAGTATCACAGGCTCCTCCCATCTACACAAGTATCACAGGCTCCTCCCATCTACACAAGTATCACAGGCTCCTCCCATCTACACAAGTATCACAGGCTCCTCCCATCTACACAAGTATCACAGGCTTCTCCCATGTACACAAGTATCACAGGCTTCTCCCATGTACATAAGTATCACAGGCTCCTCCCCATGTACAGAAGTATCACAGGCTCCTCCCATGAACATCTCCAGAGATGTTCAATCGGGTTCAAGTCTGGGCTCTGGCTGGGCCACTCAAGGACATTCACAGAGTTGTCCCGTAGCCACTCCTTTGTTATCTTGGCTGTGTGTTTAGGGTCGTTGTCCTGTTGGGAGATGAACCTTCACCCCAGTCTGAGGTCCAGAGCGCTCTGGAGCAGGTTTTCATCAAAGATGACTCTGTACATTGCTGCATTCATCTTTCCCTCCTTCCTGACTAGTCTCCCAGTTCCTGCCACTGAAAAACATCCCCACAGCATGATGCTGCCACCTCCATGCTTCACTGTAGAGATGGTATTGGATAGGTGATGAGTGGTGACTGGTTCCCTCCAGACATGACGCTTGCCATTCAGGCCAAAGAGTTCAATCTTTGTTTCATCAGACCAGAGAATTTTGTTTCTCATGGTCTGAGAGTCCTTCAGGTGCCTTTTGGCAAACTCCAGGCGGGCTGCCATGTGCCTTTTAGGCTGGGTTCACACTGGAGAATGCAGTGACTCACAGCAGGAGTCCGAGTGTCTCCATTCACAGTTTCAGGTCTGATTTCAACCCAAATTTTGGGCTGAAAGGGACCAAAAGACGCACAGGACTCCTGTGCAATTCACACCGGAGATGTCCAGAGAGCCGGTCACAATCTCCTGCTATGCCAATTGAATTTGGGGAAACCCGCATCCATTTCCAATCCGCAATAATGTGAACCCAGCCTTACTGAGGAGAGGCTTCCATCTGGCCACTCTACCATACAGGCCTGATTGATGAAGTGCTGCAGAGATGGTTGTTCTTCTGGAAGGTTCTCCTCTCTCCACAGAGAAATGCTGGAGGTCTGTCAGAGTGACCATCAGATTCTTGGTCACCTCCCTGACTTAGGCCCTTCTCCCCCGATCACTCTAGGAAGAGTCCTGGTGGTTCCAAATGTCTTCCATTTATGGGTGATGGAGACCACTGTGCTCATTGGGACCTTCAACGCTGCAGAACGTTTTCTGTACCCTTCCCCCGATCTGTGCCTCCATACAATCCTGTCTCGGAGGTCTACAGACAATTCCTTGGACTTCATGGCTTGGTTTGTCCTCTGGCAACTGTGGGACCTTCTATAGAGAGGTGTGTGCCTTTCCAAATCATGTCCAATCAACTGAATTTACCACAGGTGGACCCCAATCAAGTTGTAGATGCACTCGAATAACAAGGACCCAGAAGCCCCATGCATTACATAACTACCAGGTTCGGCTCGCTAATAGATCCCTGATGTCTCATTTAAAAGAGAACCTGTCACAATATAATTGTATTACATAGGGGACTTTTTGTTTTAGTGCCCCCCCTACCCAAAAATAAAAGAAATAAAGCTAACCAAGCACCTAAAGCCCCCAAAATATTTTGAAGCCCATCCTGCCATACATACAATAAAAAAACCCAATCTGCCTGAAGTGCCTACACATTACATATCGCTGCATGCTTCAAAAGTGAGAGCAATAATTCTAGGCCCATTACTCACAGTTACCTCTAAAATGATTACCTCTACAGCAGGGTTCCCCAACCCCTGGGCCGCGGCCCACTGCCAGGCCGTGGCCTGTTTGCAGCCGGGCCGGGAAGGCTGCACTGTCTGAGATGCGGAGGCGGGCAAACAGAGAGATGACATCTCTCACCGCCGGCCTGCAACACCACTCTTCCGCCCACACAGCGGGGCCGCTACACTGCGTTGAGGCGGGGGGAGCAGAGAGAGGAGATCATCTCTCACCGCCGCCCCGCATCACCGCTGTTCTTCCTCACTGGCCTGTGCTGCCCCCCCGGCAGGTGACAAACCTCATCTGGTGGCAGGTGACCAACCACATCTGGTGGCAGGTGACCAACCACATCTGGTGGCAGGTGACCAACCACATCTGGTGCCTGGTGACAAACCACATCTGGTGCCTGGTGACAAACCACATCTGGTGGCAAACCACACCTGATGGCAGGTGACCAACCACATCTGATGGCAGGTGACCATCCACATCTGGTGCCAGGTGACCATCCACATCTGGTGCCTGGTGACAAACCACATCTGGTGCCTGGTGACAAACCACATCTGGTGGCAAACCACACCTGATGGCAGGTGACCAACCACATCTGGTGCCAGGTGACCATCCACATCTGGTGCCAGGTGACCATCCACATCTGGTGCCAGGTGACCATCCACATCTGGTGCCAGGTGACCATCCACATCTGGTGTCAAACCACATCTGATGGCAGACGACGTGGCAACCGACAATCCACATCTGGTGGCAGATTCTGCATTATGGTGAGTTGAACTATTTCATTTTATATTACAATGTAATAATAGAAACAATGCGCTTCAATCATTCTGACACCACATCGGCCATGGTGCTGCGATGATTGAACCGCTAACACCAGCCATTTCCTCGACAAATTGCCCAACAAAAAGCCACATAAACCCCCCTCACCCCCGGGCCTTGGCACAATTTTATTCCACAAGGCCGGTCCTCGGTGCCAAAAAGGTTGGGGGCCACTGCTCTACAGGCATTTTAAATGTCACCTATGGAAAATTTCAGGTACCGAAGTTTAACGCCGTTTCACCAGCATGACGTTGGGTATCTATTTACTCAGCGCAACCTCCTCTTTTTTGTATTTAAAAAGAAACAAAAACGAAAAACCCACTACTTTATTCTCCAGGGTCTCCGTTTTCAGAAAATATATACTGTATGGTATATAAATCCTGTATTATAATAATATAAAATGTGTTGGGGGGTTTTAAAGTAATCTTCAGTCCTAAAATATTTTTTTAAACGCAAAAAACAAAAAAAAAAAACACTACTTTATTCTCCAGGGTCTCGGTTTTTGGAAAATATATATGCTATATAAATCCTGTATTATTATAATGTTTTGGGAGTTTTAAGTAATCTTCAGGCCTAAAATATTTTTTTAAACGCTTTGTCAACAAACGAGTTATACAAAAGGGAGCAAAAAGTTCATTGGTAATGCAAATCGGAGCAACCCAGAGACACTGACCTGTCGCCTGCATTCTCCTCCAATCCCAACCAGCCAACTGAATCCCTGACGCATCTGGTTCTCCAACGTGACCCAGGGCAGGCAATCTATAAACAAGTTCCAACTTGCCCTGGGTGTCAGATCCCAGCAGGGAGAACTGGTTGGATCGGTCGGAGAGATTCCTCCAATGATAGGTTATAGATCACTGTCCTTATCAGCTTCATTGGGTAAATGGGTAGGGTGGGGGGCGGGGAATAATGCAGATATCCCCCATGGGCTAATTTGTGACTTTCAGACACTTTAACATGAGGTGTGATGTCATTAGGATCATCCATACATTGTCAGATCTGATATCTTCCTAATTATAATCACTATGACCCCCCAACTCTATAATTCACCCCCAGGCTGCTACAACCAACCGACAAGAGGAACAAGAACTCCTTATCCGCTCAGCGTATGATGTCCAAACTTTGATTTGATTCAGAATCTTATGTTATTAAATCCAACGCATTTCGGAGGGTCAAGGTCTCCCTTCATCAGGGCTTCAAACCTCGACTTCCTAATATTCTATGGTATATCCCTGTGTATTTACTCTTGGTATTCTATACCACTTACACACCGTGTACACTGTGTACAGATTACAATTTTTTAGGTGTTATTTGTGGCCCTGACGAAGGCAGATCATTTAAACCCTGAAGCGCGTTGCTTTTTTTTTTTTTTTTTTTACTATACAAAATATAGCGCCAGCAGTTTATACAGTGCTTTACAAAACAGAGGCAGTACAATTATAATACGTTTCAAGACAAGAAGGCGAAGATTATAGAATATTCTGAGTTAGATCTGAACTTTATACGTTCTGCTTTTTTTTTTTCTCCTTGTCGCCGGCTACCAATCGTTAGTGATAATGGAGTGCTGTCTGACCGCGCGGTCTCTGTGCTGGGAGTGTGCAGTGAGCGCGTTCTCAGCACAGAAACATCGGCCGCCCGTGGATGCATATGTGCGGCATGTAGGCGTTAAACCCCACTCTCCACCAATCAGAATCCACCTCCCACTGCTTGGCATATCGATCAAATGGATTGATTATTCCATTCGTAAAAAGCAATGGATCATTTATCGAAGACTGTGTGGTCACCATTACATGTGTGACCAAAAAAAAAAAAACTAGCCGTAGTTTGTGGCTCCTCCTCCCTTCTCACATGACCTAACAGGTGTGAACAAGATGCAAAAAATATCCACTTTTCTATTTTTCCTCTTTTTTTTGGCCCAATCAAGAAGATACCATAGCAGAGGGGGAGGGGACAGACATCACATGACTCCCAATGATCCTGAAGAAGGGCGGGCAGGGATAGAAATGTCTTCTGGGGGTCTCAAGAAGATGCCATGGCAGAGGGGGAGGGGACAGACACCAAATGACTTCCAATGATCCTGAAGAAGGGCGGGCAGGGATAGAAATGTCTTCTGGGGGTCTCAAGAAGATGCCATGGCAGAGGGGGAGGGGACAGACACCAAATGACTCCCAATGATCCTGAAGAAGGGCGGGCAGGGATACAAATGTCTTCTGGGGGTCTCAAGAAGATGCCATGGCAGAGGGGGAGGGGACAGACACCAAATGACTCCCAATGATTCTGAAGAAGGGCGGGTGTCCTGACAAATTACTCAAAACCCTTCTGGGGGTATCAAAAAGATGCAATGGCAGAAGGGGTGGGGACAGACATCACATGGCTCCCAATGAGCCTTAAGATGGGCGGGCACAGATACAAATGTCTTCTGGGGGTCTCAAGAAAATGCCATGGCAGAGGGGGGAGG
Source organism: Aquarana catesbeiana (assembly GCF_042186555.1). Lineage (NCBI taxonomy): Eukaryota > Metazoa > Chordata > Amphibia > Anura > Ranidae > Aquarana > Aquarana catesbeiana. Next base: position 251,645,452 of record NC_133333.1, read on the forward strand.
GGACAGACACCATGTGACTCCCAATGATCCTAAAGAAGGGTGGGCACAGGTACAAAATACCATGGCAGATGGGGAGCGGACAGACACCACATGACTTCCAACCATCCTGAAGAAGGGTGGGCACAGACCCAAAACCCTTCTAGGTGTCTCAAGAAGATGGCATGGCAAAGGGGGAGGGGACAGACACCACGTGACTCCTGACAATGCTAAAGAAGGGCGGGCACCGGTACAAAACCCTTCTAGGTGTCTCAAGAAGATGGCATGGCAGAAGGGGGTGGGGCAGACACCAAATGACTCCCAACCTTTCTGAAGAAGAGCGGGCACAGGTACAAAACCTTTCTGGGTTTCTCAAGGAAATGCCATGGCAGAGGGGAAGGGAACAGACACCATATGACTCCCGTAGATCCTGAAGAAGGGCGGGCACAGATACAAACCCTCTTGGGTGTCTCAAGAATATGCCATGGCCATGAGGGAGGGGACGAGCACCAGATGATTCCCAATGATCCTGAAGAAGGGTGGGCACAGATATAAAACCCTTATGGGTGTCTCAAGAATATGCCATGGCAGAGGAGAGGGGATAGACCCCATGTGACTCCTGACAATCCTAAAGAAGGGCGGGCACGGGTAAAAATCCCTTTTGGGTGTCTCAAGAAGATGCCATGGCAGGGGGGGGGGGGGGCAGACACCACATGACTCCTAAAGATACCGAAGAAGGGCGGGGCACAAGTACAAAACCCTTCTAGGTGTCTCAAGAAGATGGCATGGCAGAAGGGGATGGGGTAGACACCAAATGACTTCCAATTTTTCTGAAGAAGAGCGGGCACAGGTACAAAACCTTTCTGGGTTTCTCAAGGAAATGCCATGGCAGAAGGGGGAGGGAACAGACACCACATGACTCCCGAAGATCCTGAAGAAGGGTGGGCACAGATACAAACCCTCTTGGGTGTCCCAAGAATATGCCATGGCCATTAAGGAGAGGACAAGCACCAGATGATTCCCAATGATCCTGAAGAAGGGTGGGCACAGATATAAAACCCTTCTGGGTGTCTCAAGAATATGCCATGGCAGAGGAGAGGGGACAGACCCCACGTGACTCCTGACGATCCTGAAGAAGGGCGGGCACAGATACAAAACCCTTCTGGGTGTCTCAGGAAGATGCCATGGCAGAGGGGGAGGGGACAGACATCACATGGCTCCCAATGATCCTGAAGAAGGGCAGGCACAGATGCAAAACCCTCCTGGGTGTCTCAAGAAGATGCCATGGCCAGGGGGGAGGGGCAGATACCACATGACTCCCAATGATCCTGAAGAAGGGCAGGCACAGATGCAAAACCTTCCTGGGTGTCTCAGGAAGATGCCATGGCCGGGGGGGGAAGGGGACAGACACCACATGGCTCCCCGTGATCCCGAAGAAGGGCGGGCACAGGTGCAAAACTCTTCTGGGTGTCTCTCTGGAGATCAGTTAATCTGCATATTGGCTTCAGAAATGGATACAAAATGCATCATCAGTTTTACCTTCCATAATGATATTTGGAGATGTAAACCACTTCACCGAATAGACAGAAACGTTTTTGTTTGGACCGGAGCTCTGAGACAGCCGGATCGCCCCAAAGGTTGGGATGACTCAAAATGTTTGTTTTCGCAGAGCTGCTACAATGTATTTATTTGTTTTACTCTAGGATATTTCTGTTACATTTTTGTTACTCCTAATAAAGCTAATCTGTTTCCATCTGAGACGTGGATGGCAGCCAAATCCACCTGGGGGCTGGTCCGGGAGGACGATCAGAACGGTTTCTCGAATCCCAGCAAGCTGCGCAGCCGCCCGCCTTGAGTCTCAGGTTACGAAGGCGGCGTATTTCTATGCTACTCTTCTACGCTCAACGCATTCTCAATATAGCCTACGGAACCCCCGGGGGATGGGGGGGGGGGTTGGGTCATAATCTTCCGCCGCGGCTGCACCGTCCCCGAAAATCGCCACCGAAGAGTGATATAAAGTCCAATGCATGGGAGCAGAGCTGGCATGCAGGGTGTGCGTCCGGCAAGCCTTGGCATCAGCTCTGGCTGTCCAGGCCCCAGGCCCCCCCCCCCCCGTCCAATGTACTGGCCATACACATGCATAGATACTTAGCGCTACTTACATAGGTTGTGCTGCTTTCACCTTTTGGATCAGTCTATCTGCCAAAGACTTCACATTCCTCCCCCCTGCAAAGAGCTATTTCTGATGCAGCCTGCAAGAGCTGTTAAACTTGGGCCGCTCCATCGCAACCCTGCGCAGGGGGGGGGTGAGCTGCTGTCGCCCCTCCGAAAACACAATCGACGGACTCCATTTTTTTTAGGACACGACCACCCCGTCCGCCTTGACCTAATAATCCATAAATCCGTTCTTGGTGATCTTGTAGGATCTGGACGAAGATGTTTGAGTGTAAATAGGGTCCAGAGGCTAAATGACCCCCCCCCCCCACCCCCTGTTAATGGAAGGCAGATGGAACATTCCGGACTGAATGAATAGCATTGTCCTGGTATGCAGCCTCTGAGCTGATGCTGTCTGAGCTGACTCCAAGTCTACTCCTCCATATCTGACAGCAGCCCGGGAGGGGGAGGGGCCAGGGGCTGGCGGGGTGTTTTACGTTTAAAGTGGCCCCAGGGCCTGATCCGGCTATTTATGGTTGGATCAGGGCCAGGAAACAGAATTGGAGGTCTGTGGGCAATCTGATCGCCATTGTTGGGCAGCTCCGTGGTTAGCATCTTGCAGCGCTGGGGTCTTTGGTTTGAATACCAGCCAGGACGCTATCTGCATTGAGTTTGCATGTTCTCTTTGTGCTTGTATGGGTTTCCTCCTTCACTGCAAATTAGGGATGCACCGATGCCATTTTTTTTTACAACAAATACTGTACTGGTGACCCCACAATAGGGATAAAACTTTCCCGCGGAAGGAAGTTTACCAAGACTCGTGGCCACTCATTACAATTAGAAGAAAAGAGGTTTAACCTTAAACTACGTAGAGGGTTCTTTACTGTAAGAGCGGCAAGGATGTGGAATTCCCTTCCACAGGCAGTGGTCTCAGCGGGGAGCATTGATAGCTTCAAGAAACTATTAGATAAGCACCTGAACGACCACAACATACAGGGATATACAATGTAATACTGACATATAATCACACACATAGGTTGGACTTGATGGACTTGTGTCTTTTTTCAACCTCACCTACTATGTAACTATGTAACAACAAGTACGAGTACTGATACTTTTTTTTTTTAGTACTCACCGATACCAGTTACCGATACCAATTACCGAAACGTACCGCAACTGTTTTGTTTTCACTTCAGCTGTGAGCAATGGTACAAAGCATTGAAAAGCTATTATACAAATGAGATAAATTGATTTTTTTTTTTTTAATTTTGCGCTTTTTCAATGTGAAATGTGTAAATATATGTTGATAAATGTGTAAAAATATTCACTTACAAAGCAAACAAAAAAAAGTTTTATTTGTTTACCGTTTATAAAATAGATGTGAAAAAAAAAAAAAAAAAAGCAGGGAAATAATAATTAAATGGAGGAGAAGAGGGAGATAATTAAGGCTGATTAGAGTAAATTAAGGGTTAATAAGGGATTAAACAGAGGAACATTTGTTCATCCCTTTGATCTGCAGATGAAGAAACAGAAAGATACAAAAGAAACAATGTTTCTTTTTATTTTAGTGTTTCAGGGGCTGAGCAATGTTGTTAATAAACAGGCTACTTTTTTTTTGACAGCTCCAATTACCGGACTTCTTTAACACTTTAGCTGTCAACGGGGGAGACCCACCGACAGCTCAAAGAACCGAGCCTGAAAGTATCATTTTCAGGTATCGGTGTATTTACATGAGTACCGATACTTGTGAAAATACTCGGTACCGATACTAGTATCGGTGCAACCCTACTGCAAATACATGACGTCGGCACTTTAGGAGGTTTAGGATGCCGGAAGGCAGGGTGGGGTTTATGATCATGTGACCGCCGTGATTGGCTGTCCATGGCGGTCACATGATCGGAAACCTGCAACCAGCCGCCGGTAACTGTGCCGAGAGCACATGCCCTGCGCGCTGTATTTATACCAATTCACACAGATATGCGGCTGCTCGGCGCCAAGGCCCACCTGCCCAGAGGCTGCATATTTGCGTGCGGGCGACGCCAAAGGGGTTAATTGGCTCCTGTCTGGATTGGCCCTCATGGACTGCGTCTGATCGCCATTGTTGGGTCAGCTCCATGGCAGCACTGGGGTTCTTGGTTTAAATACCAGCCAGGACGTTAGTTGCATGGAGTTTGTATGTCCCCCCTGTGCTTTGTATAGGTTTCCTCCCACACTGCAAAAGCATGCTGGTCGGTTGATTGGCTCCTGCCTAAAATTGGTCCTCAGCGGTCACCTTTGTTGGGCAGCTCGTGGTTAGCACCTTGCAGCACTGGGGTTCTTGGTTTAGCCCTCGTTCACACTGGAACGACTTGTCATGCGTTTTGACAGGCGGCATCCTATTGCCAGCAATTGCACTGTTCAGACCGGCGTAACGCTGACTTTGCGTTGCCGCATCGATTTTTAAAAAGAAGTTCCTGCACTACTTTTGGTGATTTCGGGGTGCGATTTGCATTGACATCTGTGCATGAAGCCGCACGGACTTCTTCCAAGTTGCACTGACATGCGGTTTCGAAATCATGCGATTTCAAGTGAAGGTGCGCAATTTCAAAGCCGCAGAAAATGTGAACGAGGGCTTAAAGTGATATCAAAGGAAAAAGTAAAAAAAAACAAAACAAAAAAAAAAACAAGCATGTCATACTTGCCTGCTCTGTGTAATGGTTTTGCACAGAGCAGCCCTGATCCTCCTTTTCTCGGGTCCCCCTGCTGGCGCTCCTGGCCCCTCCCTCCTATCGAGTGCCCCCAGAGCAGGCTGCTTGCAGTTGGGGCACCCAAACAGGTGCGCTCCCGAGCCGCTGCTCTGCGTGTCCATTTAGACACTAAGCTGCAGCTCGGGCCCCATCCCCGCTCTCTCCCCTCATTGGCTCACCGGCTGTGATTTACAGCCATTGGCTCCCGTTGCTGTCTCAGCCAATGAGGAGGGAGAGCCGATGCCCTTGTGCACATCGCTGGATCGAGATGGAGTATTCGGGGGTAAGTATTTGGGGGAGGCTGCTGCACACACAAGGTTTTTAACCTTTACAATGCACGAAGGTAAAGAACCTTCAGCCTTTAGAACCACTTTAAATCTCAGCCAGGACACTATCTGCATGGAGTTTGCATGTTCTCCTTGTGTTTGCGTGGGTTTCCTCCTACGCTGCAAAACATTCTGACACGGTAATTTGCTCCTGTATAGATTGGCCCTCATGGACGGCGACTGATCGCCTTTGTTGGGAAGCTCTGTGGTTAGCACCTTGCAGCGCTGGGGTCTTTGGTTTGAATACCAGTCAGGATACTATCAGCATGGAGTTTGCATGTTCTCCTTGTGCTTGTATGGGTTTCCTCCCACACTGCAAAAGCATGCTCGTAGGTTGATTGTGGCTCCTGTCTAAATTGGCCCTCAGGGACTGCAACTGATCGCCATTGTTGGGCAACTCTGTGCTTAGCACCTCGCAGCGCTGGGGTTCTTGGTTTAACCCCTTCCCGCCCAGGATACTTCGCTCCTACAAGTAAAAATCATCATTTTTTTGCTAGAAAATTACTCGGAACCTCCAAACATTATATATGTCTTTTTTAGCAGAGACCCTAGGGAATAAAATGGTGATCATTGCAACTTTTTATCTCGCACAGTATTTGCACAGTCATTTTTCAAACGTGTTTTAAAAAAAAAAAAAAACAGTTTCATGCATTAAAAAAAAAAAAAAAGTATAGTTAGCCCAATTTTTTTGTATAATGTGAAAGATGATGTTACGCCAAGTAATAAGATACCTAACATGTAATTCTTTAAAATTGCGCACACTTGTGGAATGGCGCAAAACTTCAGTACTTAAATATCCCCATAGGCGGCGCTTTAAAAATTTTACAGGTTACCTGTTTAGAGTTACAGAGGAGGTCTAGTGCTGGAATTATCGCTCTCGCTCTATTGTCCCCGGCGATACCTCACATGTGGTTTGAACGTCGTTTACGTATGCGGGCGCAACCTACGTATGCGTTCGCTTCTGTGCGCGAGCTCGCGGGGACGGGGGGGGGGGGGGTGCGTTACATTTTTTTTTTTTTCATTGTTTATTTTACTTTTATTTTTCTATTTTGACACTTTTTTATTTTTAATTTTTTTTTTAATCACTTTTATTACTATTACAAGGAATGTAAACATCCCTTGTAATAGGAATAGTGTGTGGCAGGTCCTCTTTACAGCGAGATCTGGGATCAATAAGTCCCCACACCTCGCCTCTAGGCTGAGAAACCTTAAAAAAACAAAAAAAATAATCTCGGCTTCCCAAATCAAATGCAGAGGCCGGGCGTGACGTCATAACATCGCGCCCGGGCTCCGAACGATCATAGAGACGCCGAGGGGGCCTTCTGGACCGCCATATTCTCTACGGTGAACTTCCAGCATGGACCGATTCCTTCTCCGGCTCGCCGATCGTACGGGCGAGCTGGGGGAAGCACCGGAGGGCGGCGGGAGGGGGACGTTCCCTCCTACTGCCTGTAAGAACGATCAATCGGCTGAACAGCCACTATGATTGTTCTTATGGTGCAGGGAATCGCCGGCTGCAACTGCGCCCATCATTCAGATATCTCCACTCAAAGTCAGCGGCGTCATATGACGTCGTTGGTCGGGAAGTGGTTAAATACCAGCCAGGATGCTATCTGCATGGAGTTTGCATGTTCTCCCTTTACTTTGTATGGGTTTCCTCCCACAACTCCAAAGACATGCTGGTAGGATGATTGGCCCCTAGTATGGGTATATATGAGGTGTGTCCTAAAAAGTTTGGTGAATGGTATCAAAAACAGCGGCGGTGCGTCCATAAGGGCGCACGGGCGCCGCCCCCTCTCTCCTGCCAGCCCCCTCTAGAACCAATAGATAGATTCATGCATTGCATAAATCTATCTATGGCCGCCGCTGCTACCCCCAATTCAGGCGCCCGGGCCCTTTTCAGGTGCAGGGCGCCTGAATTACAGTGGCGGGGGGGGGGGGGGGGGGGGGGTTTGAAGGACCTGATTAGAGCCATAGGCTCTAATAGGCATCAAAAAAAGTGACCTGCGAACTCCATGCTTCCTGGCACTAAACCACCTCTCCGCCAATCAGGTGCTCAGGTCTGTTACCCGTCACCTGATTGGCTGAAACGACAGGCGCTGTGATTGGACGCCAGGCGTCCAATTATAGCAGAGGACGGGTGGAGAGGACGGGAGAAGACATCGAGGAGCTGTCCCACCGAGACAGGCAAGTGCAGACGGCTGGCACAGTGGCTGTGTTTGATGGGCACAGTGGCTGCAATTGATGGGCACAGTGGGAGCAATTGATGGGCACAGTAGCGGCAATTGATGGGCACAGTGGCTGCAATTGATGGGCACAGTGGCTGCGTTTTATGGGGGACAGTGGCTGCATTTTAAGGGGCACAGTGGCTGCGTTTGATGGGCACAGTGGCTGCGTTTGATGGGCACAGTGGCTGCGTTTGATGGGCACAGTGGCGACAATTGATGGGCAGCGTGGCTGCGTTTGATGGGGGTTTTTTCAGAATTTTTCAGTTTGTTTGCCCCCCCCAAAAATTTTTGAGCACCAGCCGCCACTGATCAGAAAACAATCCAACCAGAAACTACAAACAAATTACCTTTATTGGCCTTCAAAATCCATCCTTCACAACGCACTTTTGGCAATGTTCATAAAGCTTCTGGAAACTGTCAGCAAAGGCCTCTTTTACGAAAACGATCGCAGAACCGCTGTTACAGATTCTTGGATTGCCGCCACGTCCGCAAAAAGTGCGCCTTTCGTGACGCTCTTCAGACGGGGAAACCAGAACGCAGTCTGCAGGCACCAGATCAGGGAAGTACGGTGGACGATGGAGAACAGGTACGCCGCGCTGAGCCAAGAATTGGCGCACACAGATCGCACAGTTGGCAGGAAGGATGGATCCTGGTTACACATGGTAATGAAGTCTCCAGAGGTTTCCATCCGTTTTTGCTTTCTGTTCGTCTGTCAGCTTGAGCGGCACAAACCGGAAACAGATCTTCCGCTTGCCCAAATCTTTGCAGACGATGGCAACGCACTGTGTCCTCGCTAATGCCCAATTTCTCCGCCATCAATCGTAGAGTCACTCGCCGATCTCGTTCCAGCATCTGTTGCACTCGCTCGATCATGGTTGGGGTTCTGCTTGTCGACGGCTGACTCGAACGTTTGACACTCATCCTCAGTCGTTTTCCTTCCCGTGGCGAAAGCGTTTGAACACATTTTCTGCTCATGGCTTCCGTCCCGTACACTCCGTACACTCCATACACTCCATACACTCCATACACTCCATACACTCGCACCAACATTTCATGCGTCTCTGTTTTCCCCAGTTTGTAGCAGAACTTTGATGTTCACTTGTTGCTGCCCGGTCACGTGCACTCCACGCGCTAGGCTGCGCTTCTCAACGTGTCTCTGGATAATTATGTGCATGCGCGTACACCTGGCCCAGGTTGCAGTTGAGATATTGGACCATTCACCAAACTATTTTGGCACACCAGAAATATACACAATATTGCCAAAAGAAAGGGGAAGCCTGCTTTTACATGAACTTTGATGACATCCCAGTCTTGGTCCGTAGGGTTCAATATAGAGTTGGCCCACCCTTTGCAGCTGTAACAGCAAGGTCCATAAAGACATGGATGAGCGAGTTTGGGGTGGAGGAACTTGACAGGCCTGCATAGAGTCCTGACCTCAACCCAATAGAACACCTTTGGTATGAATTACAGTGGAGACTGCGAGCCAGGCCTTCTCGTCCAACATCAGTGCCTGACCTCACAAATGCGCTTCTGGAAGAATGGTCAAACATTCCCATAGACACACTCTTAAACCTTGTGGACGGCCTTCCCAGAAGAGTTGAAGCTGTTATTAGCTGCAAAGGGTGGGCCAACTCAATATTGAACCCTACGGACTAATGCCCCATACACACGATCGGACTTTGTTCAGACATTCCGACAACAAAATCCTAGGATTTTTTCCGACGGATGTTGGCTCAAACTTGTCTTGCATACACACGGTCTCACAAAGTTGTCGGAAAATCCGATCGTTCTGAACGCGGCGATGTAAAACACGTACGTCGGGACTATAAACGGGGCAGTGGCCAATAGCTTTCATCTCTTTATTTATTCTGAGCATGCGTGGCACGTTGTCCGTCGGATTTGTGTACACACGATCGGAATTTCCGACAAAGGATTTTGTTGTCGGAAAATTTTATCTCCTGCTCTCCAACTTTGTGTGTCGGAAAATCCGATGGAAAATGTCCGATGGAGCCCACACATGGTCGGAATTTCCGACAACACGCTCCGATCGGACATTTTCCATCGGAAAATCCGACCGTGTGTACGGGGCATTAGACTGGGATACCATTAAAGTTCATGTGGGTGTAAAGGCAGGCGTCCCAATACTTTTGACAATATAGTGTATGTGAGATGGGGGCCATAGGTGGTAAGCTCCTTGGTGGCAGGAACTAAAGAGAATGTCAAGTATGTAAAGTGCTGAGTAAATTGACGGTGCTTTATGTAGCACCCTGGTGTTTAGGCAGGGTTGCTAACAAATTTACAGTAGTTTGCCAGGTAGTAATTTTCCTGGCTGATTGTTAAGAAGATCCACTGATTCCTCTCTAATTCTGGAATTGTTGCACCTTTTCTCTTCTGTCACTAGGTGGCATTGCGCCTGGTGGCGTTAGATTGGCAGGGGCTTAGCAAAGTCAGATTATGAATGGATGGGAGTCTCAGCCAATTGGCAGGGGTTTTTCTTTAGTCCCTTGGCCTGCTGGCAGAGCCTCTTTATTTGGGTGGAGTCAGATGAATGGGGTTCTGTGCCACCTGGACAGCTGTCTAGGTGGACGTGTGCTATGTCACCCCGGGTTGCTAGGCCGGAAAGCCAGAGGCCTATCCTGGGGACACCTGGTTACTAGGCTGCCGGAGGCCTATCCAGGAACAGGAGAAGCAGCGTAGGGTTGGGACTGCAGGACTGAGGTCCAACCGAGTTGTGAAGGTTCAGCCGGACAGGGGAACCAGTTGTGGTCGGAGGTAAAGGGGAAGCAGTCGCCACTAAGGGACCATCCATCTTGTTACCGGAGACCACTGTGAGGAAGCTGGAGCAAGTTCCAGAGCAGTCTTCTCACCAGCAGGGGACGGTGAAGAAGTGGGAAAGCTTCAGCAAGTGCCAAGCCAGGGAGCCAGCGGGTATGACGCCTAAGGAGTATACAGCGGCTTAGTGTTGGAAGGGCTCAGGGAATCCGGTGACGATTGGATCTGGAAGTCTAGTGAGATACTGGGAGCTCAGTGAGTGAAGACCTACAGTGGGATACTGTGAGATGAGTAAAGGACTGTTCTGTGTTACCAAGAGTTACATACAACTACCGTTAGTGACTGTTACAAGTTCAATCGCCATAGGAGACCGCGGTCCTACCTATACAGATGTGGCATCCGGCTGGAGGCCTTTCCCTGTATAGATGTCTACCTATAGTGTCTCGGAGTCTGCAAATGACCATTGCATCTACCTAAGGGTGTCCTCCTGACCCTAACCCGCTCTCTCCCGCAGTTCAGGTTAAGAGACAATAAATCTCTTGTTCATGTTCAAAAAGTGACTGGTGCCCATCATTTCTTCTTGCATTACACCCACCATGCCTGGTAACCCACTCTACAAGGAAGGACGTCGGCTCCCCTGGACTCCTGAGGTCACCATTAGGCCTCTAGAGGTCCGGGCCATTGCTACATTTTATAAATGACTATAAAAAAAAAAAATCAATAATTCTCTGTAGAGAAATTCAATGTCTGGGGTGGAGCTCAGTGTATAAACATGTACGCTCCGCTGGTGGCGACCCAATGGGTACATGCCTGTAGAGTCATCCAAGTCCCCTCCTACATTTATGACACCTTTAGGTTCAATTTACAACTGATAAACGCGTGCAAATTATTATTATTTATTTTTTTTTACATGCTTTTACGAAACCCGTTGTTATGGAGTGTCGCGTTTGTGGTGCCATTCATTGGTAATGGCACCTCAATCACGGCGTTTTGCCATGTGGAAAATTGCGCAATAAACGCAACAAAAATGTGTGGTACAAAAAAAAACGCGGCAAAAAGCGCCATGAGCGACTTTGCTGCGTTTTGTTAGCGTAAAGCAGCCCATGGACATTAATGCAAATTAAAAAGCGCGCTGCGCGAAAAACACGCAGAAATAAGGTGAGTTTAGAGACCGGCAGGTGTGAATGGGATCTTAGGCTATACTCACACAGGTGGCCGGGGTGGATAGTTTGCTGTTCTCAGAGATGGACACACCCTACGGCCGCGTACAAACTGCCCCAATTGGCTGTGTGTGGCCAGGAATTACGCAGAATGCCACTCCTCCACGCTATGGGGGGGGGGGGGGAGCGCAAAATCTGGAGAAGCTGTGCATAGAAACCAATCAGCTTCCAGGTTTTATTTGTCACAGCTTAAAGTGGAAGTAAGGTTGATTTTTTTTTTTTAACCGCTTGCCGACCAGTCGCCGTCATTATACTACGGCAGGTTGGCACAGCGCGAAACGCCGTAGGTGTACGTCGGCCACTTTAAGAGCAATAGCAGACACGCCGGAGCCCATTCACGTGGCCGGTCGGCCGCGATGTCCACCTGCGTTCGCTCCACAGAGAGCCGGGGATCTGTCAATGTAAACGAACAGATCCCCGTTCTGACAGGGGAGGAGAGAGAGATCTGCTGTTCCTAGTGATCAGGAACAACGATCTCTCTCCTCCTCCTCCAGTCAGTCCCCTCCACCCCCACAGTTAGAAACACCTCCCAGGGAACACTTAACCCCTTGATCGCCCCCCTAGTGTTAAAGTGGTTGTAAAGGTAAACGTTTTTTCACCTTAATGCATTCTATGCATTAAGGTGAAAAAACTTCCGACAATACCGCCGCCCCCAGCCCCCCCCCCCGTTTTACTTACCTGACCCCTCGAAAGTCCCGCGCTCGCTCCCGACATCCTCTTCGCCGCTCAGCCTGGCCGCTGATTGGCTACAGTGGATGGATTGAAAGCAGCGCAGCCATTGGCTCGCGCTGCTGTCAATCACATCCAATGACACGGCGCGCCGGGGGGCGGGGCCGAGTGATACAGTGAGCGGCTATAGCCGCAGGCTGTATCACGGGAGCGCGCCCGCAAGAACTGACCACCATGCGAGGGAGCTCGCATTAAGGTGGTGAGTCCTTGCGGGGAGGAGCTGAAACAGCCGCCGAGGGACCCCAGAAGACCAGGTTCGGGGCCACTCTGTGCAAAACGAGCTGCATAGTGAAGGTAAGTATAACATGTTTGTTATTTAAAAAAAAAAAAAAAAAATTACCTTTACAACCCCTTTAACCCCTTCCCTGCCAGTGACATTTATACAGTAATCAGTGGCTATTTTTAGCTCTGATCGCTGTATAAATGTCACATGTCCCAAAAAAGTGTCAGAAGTGTCCAATCTGTCCGCCACAATGTTGCAGTCCTAAAAATCACTGATCACCGCCATTACTAGTAAAAAAAATATTTATTTTATATTATAAAAATAGGTAAAAAAAACCCCAAAGGTTAACGCTGCGCTAGAAATAAATATAAAAAACTAAAAATTAATCAAGTGAATAAAAAATCTGCCAGCACCAAAAGTTTTCAATACAAAACTCAAAAAAGTGGAAAATGATGTGGGTGCAGCGTTGGTGCAAATCGTGTTCCCAGGATTGTCAAAAAGGGAAAAGTATTCAAAGTTCAGAAGTGGTGAAAAAAGTCTAAAAATGGAAAACTAAGGTAGAATTCCTATATATGATATTGGAAAACTGCAACTAGGTGAGGTAAAAAAAAAACATAATAAATGCAAATTACCAATAGAGTGCTCAAATGACAGATAATGAATTAATAATGCGCTCAGAGCAATGTGGTAAGTGAGTACTAATGAATGCTGAAAACCTACAAAAAATACTCATAAGCATATAAACAATAAGCTAACGCCATATACAATTAATAAAAATTCTCAAATACATTTGGTGAAAAAAAGTCTGAGAAAAAAAAAGACTAATGCCCCGTACACATGGTCGGATTTTCCGATGGAAAATGTCCGGTCGGAGCGTGTTGTCGGAAATTCCGACCGTGTGTGGGCTTCATCGGACATTTTCCATCGGATTTTCCGACACACAAAGTTGGAGAGCAGGATATAAAATTTTCCGACAACAAAATCCATTGTCGGAAATTCCGATCGTGTGTACACAAATCCGACGCACAAAGTGCCACGCATGCTCAGAATAAATAAAGAGATGAAAGCTATTGGCCACTGCCCCGTTTATAGTCCCGACGTACGTGTTTTACGTCACCGCGTTCAGAACGATCGGATTTTCCGACAACTTTGTGCGACCGTGTGTATGCAAGACAAGTTTGAGCCAACATCCGTCGGAAAAAATCCTAGGATTTTGTTGTCGGAATGTCCGATCAATGTCCGACCGTGTGTACGCCCTATAAGGCAAAGTCCCAAAAATAAAAAAGTTGAGAAACTGAAGCACAGTCCCAGATGGATATTCCTATGATGAAAAGTTAGCCGGTAGGTTTTCATACAGGTGTAAAGACAAGATGTCAAACTAAAAATCGTGAAGAGAGATCCCTCCTCCAAAAGGCTTTGCACCCAACGTGAGTATGTAGTCTCCTTACCGACTTAGATGACCACCAAAGCGATCTCTCACTCAGCACAGGGAATTCGGTCTCCCAAAAACCTATGTGGATGTCTAGAGCTGCTAGATGCATGTCACTCAAAAACATAAATGAGAAAAGCTCCCATAGTGTAGTATTTAAATGAATAAGTTTAATCAGCACCATCTTTATTATTGATTGGACCCTGGGCAAACGTTTTCTTGGGCCCCCTCTTCCATGTAATTTCACTCTCCAACTGCTTTGAGACATACAATAAATAGCAGCTACACTCAAAATCGGTTTACTGAATCAGATGAGACAGCGATTGCGATTGGTTGCCAGAGGTTACAGTGTATCATTACTGCTCACTGACTGGCTGCTAGAGGTTACAGCACACATTACTGCTCACTGTCTATTTTCTAAAGGTTACAGCACATGACTTCTGCTTGTTGATTGGTTGCTAGAGGTTACTGTATATCAATAATGCTCACTGAATGATTGTTAGAGGTTACTGGACATCTATACCACTCACTAATTGGTTGCTAGAGGTTACTGCACATTATTACTGCTCACTGATTGGTTCCTAGAGGTTACTGCATATCCTTACCGCTCAATGATTGGTTCCTAGAGGTTACTGCACATTATTACTGCTCACTGATTGGTTCCTAGAGGTTACTGCATATCCTTACCGCTCAATGATTGGTTCCTAGAGGTTACTGCACATTATTACTGCTCACTGATTGGTTCCTAGAGGTTACTGCATATCCTTACCGCTCAATGATTGGTTCCTAGAGGTTACTGCACATTATTACTGTTCACTGATTGGTTCCTACATATCCTTACCACTCAATGATTGGTTCCTAGAGGTTACTGCACATTATTACTGCTCACTGATTGGTTCCTAGAGGTTACTGCATATCCTTACCACTCAATGATTGGTTCCTAGAGGTTACTGCACATTATTACTGCTCACTGATTGGTTCCTAGAGGTTACTGCATATCCTTACCATGCAATGACTGTTCACATGCACCAAAATTTAGGGTACTGTGGCCCCATGTTATTTTGAAGAAGGGTTCCACCTCCAATTTGCTTACCTTTGCAGAACAGGCTGATGTTTGGCTTAATGACTATAGTTGTGGGCAGGACTTTCAAGCATGTCCCTTTACCTCCCCAGTGGGCAGCATTCAGCAGAAGTGATGGTAGATATGACCTCAGGGGGGCATGATATACATATGAATGTTGCCTCTATTTACATATCAATGCCTTGGTCCACGACTATTTACATATTAATTCAGGCTATTTACATGTAAACACAGGGTCTGCGGGAGAGTCATCTGTACACGGCAAAAGGGCAGAGCTGGGCAGCAGCAACAGAACTTCACACTGAGATATCAGGACACAGCACGGGACTAAAACTTCAAGGGATAAGGACATTTAAACTGGGATAGTTGGCAAGTATGAGGCAGCTGCTTTGGGCCCCACAACAATGATGGGGCCCAGGGCAGCTGCCCCTTTTGCCCTGCCTTAAAAACGGTCCTGAGTTTAATACGCTCAAATAGATCGCACCTACAAGATAGACGTCTGTATGCGCAGTGTACTACAATGGATCAAAGTAGCGGCGCCTCCTCACTCTTTCTCTGCTCACTGCTTACTATAACCATCAAGCGCTTGTTTTTTTGATCCCATAAAGGGGTTGGGCTTCTCCAGAGCGAAGGTGCCAGGCAGAGCCAGACAGAGGGGGGGTCAGCAGCCTGTGTCTCCGTAGGTCAAAGAGCTCACGCTTGCCGCACAGCTCGTGAGACGCTCTCTCTCCCACTCACTTCCTTGGAATATTATAAAAATACCATAAATCTCTCCCATAGTTTGTAGACGCTACAACTTTTGCGTAAACCAATCAATACCAAAGCAAAAATGTATATAGGAAGTGGGACTTTAAAGGTACACCCAATACATAGAAGAACACTATCAATTATAAAATTATACCAATATTTATTAAGACAGTTTTACAAAAAGAAGCAATAAAATGGGAAAACAGTTTTACATTCATAGTCAAAGGTAAACATCCTCAACCTAATATTGACAAATGAAGAGAAAGAACTGTAATCACAAAAATTCTAATCATAACCACGTCCACAAATTTCAACATGTTTCGCCAGGAAGGCTTCATCAGGAAAACGGACGACCAAAGTCGGCGTCGCACCGATTCGGACGGTGCCATTGCCGGCAACAGCCGCCGATTTTGGCACGCGATTTTGACATGCCAAGTCGCGTGCCAAATAGCTCCCATGTGGACCTAGGCTTATTGAACAAGCTGAAGTTGGAAGCTGATTGGCTACCACGCACGGCTGCTTCAGATTTTGCGCTCACCAGTTTTAGTATAGCGACCCCGTTGTATAAAAAGAAGCTGCGCTCAAATTGCATAACATATAAACACATAGGATGAAATAAATGAACTGAAAGGAAGATGATCTAATAACTGGATGTGCCAATAACCAATTTAGATCAAAACAGTGAAAATAAGCCCAGTGACATAAATAATCCAATAAAAGTGCTCAGTAATTCCGATGGATCTTCACCACCATCCAACACCTTGGAAGGTGATCTTGTGACTTAACACCACCCCAGGCTGATAAAGGGCTTGCTTGCCGGAATCAAAAGGAACCTCTCATTCCAAAAGGTCAGAAGCGACCTGTGGTGCCAATCCCAGCCAGGGCCTTTTAAATCCAATAGGTCTTCTAGACAAGGGACATCGATCCTCCTCATGGGGCGATCATAGCGGTTCCCCAAAATAAAGAAGACTCCACATAGTGTAAAATCCTCAGAGCTTTATTGAACTTAGAAGTGGCACTTATATGTAATGTAAAAAAAAACGCCTTCATTCGTATGCGTGGGCCGGCACACATGCAAAAACCCCGTCTTTCCGGGACACGAGTGTAACAGTGATGTCGGCGCGTCGCTCCGCCCTACGTGTTTTTGTCATAGGTTTGACGTCATCCAGCGGCACGGTGCAATTCACCAATTCAGACGGTGCCCTTGTCGGCAATTGCCACCGATTTGGCATGCGATTTGACCAAATCGCTCCAATGTGAACCAGGGCTCATACTGATGAGTTTTTTGCTGCGCATTTACTGTACCTTGCTAAAAGCACAAGAAAAATGCAATAAAAACATTTCCCTTTTAAATCCCATGGGACTCTTCACACTAATGCGCTGCGGGTCTTGCATTAAGGCATCTTTAGAGCTTTTTTTTTTTTTTTTTGTTAAAAGTGTTCTTCTCAATGAAATAAATGTGAAACGCATCAAAAGCACGTCAAAAACATATAAAAAATTCAGGCACTTTTTGAGTCGCATGTCCATGTTTCACAGGTGCATGCTGGGAGTAAGTAAACCAGAAAACGCATCAAAAATGCATGTGCATTTTTACTGTGTTTTTTTTTTTTTCAAAGGAGTGATGTGAAAGGGCCTAAAGCCTGCTTTTATGTAACGATCGATCATCAGAAACATGGGTGAGCGAAGGTTGGCCATGCATTGATATTAGGTCATTGATGACAGCTGCTGCAATTCGCACGCAGCGTGCAGCATTTAGACTCGTGCCAGCAACCCCCCCCCCCCCCCCGGCCATCCGTGTATATACAGCCTAATGCCTATATATAGCCCTATATAATGATCAATAATTGGGAATAATTAGTAATGAGGATGAGCGAAGGTTGGCCGAAGTAGGTCATTGATGTCCCCGGCTCCCCCGTCCCTTCGATACGTGTGCCTGCCGGTAATTCTGCGATTGTAGCTGATCAGGATGGCGGCCCGCTGTCCATGTTTTCTTTTTCGGGTTTGGAGCGAACGGCATTCACCTCGCAATTTCGCTCCATTCCTGATTGAGGAAAGTAAACAGGATGGCACAGTCATCGTTCTGTAGATGATATACCGTGCCTTGAAAAAGTATTCATACCCCTTGAAATTAGATTATATACAGTGCCTTGAAAAAGTATTCATACCCCTTGAAATTTTCCACACTTTGTCATGTTACAACTAAAAAAAACGTAAATGTATTTTATTGGGATTTTATGTGATAGACCAACACAAAGTGGCACATAATTGTGAAGTGGAAGGTAAATGATAAATGGTTTTCAACATTTTTTACAAATAAATATGTGAAAAGTGTGGAGTGGTTTTGTATTCAGCCCCCTTTACTCTGATACCCCCAACTAAAATCTAGGGGAACCAATTGCCTTCAGAAGACACCTAATTAGTAAATAGAGTCCACCTGTTTGTAATTTAATCTCAGTATAAATACAGCTGTTCTGTGAAGCCCTCAGAGGTTTGTTAGAGAACCTTAATGAACAAACAGCATCATGAAGGCCAAGGAACACACCAGACAGGTCAGGGATAAAGTTGTGGAGAAGTATAAAGCAGGGTTAGGTTATAAAAAAAATCTCCAAAGCTTTGAACATCTCACGGAGCTCTGTTCAATCCATCATCGGAAAATGGAAAGAGTATGGCACAACTGCAAACCTACCAAGACATGGCCGTCCACCTAAACTGACCGGCCGGGCAAGGAGAACATTCATCAGAGAAGAGCCAAGAGGTCCATGGTAACTCTGGAGGATCTGCAGAGATCCACAGCTCAGGTGGGAGAATCTGTCCACAGGACAACTCTTATGCCCCGTACACATGATCGGACATTCCGACAACAAAATCCATGGATTTTTTCAGACGGATGTTGGCTCAAACTTGTCTTGCATACACACGGTCACACAAAGTTGGCGGAAAATCCGATCGTTCTAAACACGGTGACGTAAAACACGTACGTCGGGACTATAAACGGGGCAGTGGCCAATAGCTTTCATCTCTTTATTTATTCTGAGCATGCGTGGCACTTTGTGCGTCGGATTTGTGTACACACGATCGGAATTTCCGACAACGGATTTTGTTATCGGAAAATTTTATAGCCTGCTCTCAAACTTTGTGTGTCGGAAAATCCGATGGAAAATGTGTGATGGAGCCCACACACGGTAGGAATTTCCGACAACAAGGTCCTATCACACATTTTCCGTCGGAAAATCCGACCGTGTGTACGGGGCATTAGTTGTGTTCTCCACAAATCTGACCTTTATGGAAGAGTGACAAGAAGAAAGACATTGGTGAAAGAAAGTCATAAGAAGTCCTGTTTGTAGTTTGTGAGAAGCCATGTGGAGGACACAGCAAACATGTGGAAGAAGGTGCTCTGGTCAGATGAGACCAAAATTCAACTTTTTGGCCTAAAAGTAAAATGCTATGTGTGGGGGGAAAACTAACACTGCACATCACCCTGAACACACCATCCCCACTGTGAAACATGGTGGTGGCAGCATCATGTTGTGGGGGTGCTTTTCTTCAGCAGGGACAGGGAAGCTGGTCAAAGATGATGGGAAGATGGATGGAGACAAATACAGGACAATCTTAGAAGAAAATCTGTTATGCCGCGTACACACTGTCAGATTTTCCGGCGGGAAATGTTCGATGTGAGCTTGTTGTCGGAAAGTCCGACCGTGTGCCTGCTCCACTGAACATTTGCTGTCGGAATTTCTGCCAACAAATGTTTGAGAGCAGGTTCTCAAATTTTCAGCCAACAAAACTTGTTGTCGGAAAGTCCGATCGTGTGTACACAAGTCTGTCGCACAAAAGTTCCACGCATGCTCGGAATCAAGCAGAAGGAGCCAAACTGACTATTGAACTCCCTTTTTCTCGGCTCGTCGTACGTCTTGTACCTCACCGCGTTCTCACGTTCGGAATTTTAGGCCAACATTTGTGTGACTGTGTGCATGCAAGACAAGTTTGAGCCAACAACGATCGGAAAAAAATCCAGGATTTTGTTGTCAGAAAATCCAATCGTGTGTACGGGGCATTAGAGTCTGCAAAAGGCCTGAGACTGGGGCGGAGGTTCACCTTCCAGCAGGACAACGACCCGAAACATCCAGCCAGAGCTACAATGGGATGGTTTAGATCAAAGCATATTCATGTGTTAGAATGGCCCAGTCACAGTCCAGACCTAAATCACATTGAGAATCTGTGGCAAGACTTGAAAATTGCTGTTCACAGACGCTCTCCATCCAATCTGACAGAGCTTGAGATATTTTGCAAAGAAGAAGAATGGGCAGAAATGTCCCTCTCTAGATGTGCAAAGCTGGTAGAGACGTCCCCAAAAAGACTTGCAGCTGTAATTGCAGAGAAAGGTGCTCTTAAGTCCTCCTTCTGCCTGCTTCTGATGGGGACCCTGAAGTATGGAGAAACTCTAATGGGGTCCCTGATGTAAGGAGGGACTCTGATGGGGACCCTGACGTGAGGGAGGACTCTGATGGGGACCCTGACTTAAGGGAGGACTTTGGACCCTGAGGGAATCTGATGGTAACCCTGATGTAAGGGAGGACTCTGGGAACCCTAACGTGGGGGAGGACTCTGATGGGGACCCTGAAGTAAGCGAGGACTCTGATGGGGACCCTGACGTGAGGGAGGACTCTCATGGGGAGCCTGATGTAAGGGAGGACTCTCATGGGGAGCCTGATGTAAGGGAGGACTCTCATGGGGAGCCTGATGTAAGGGAGGACTCTCATGGGGACCCTGATGTAAGGGAGGACTCTCATGGGGACCCTGATGTAAGGGAGGACTCTCATGGGGACCCTGATGTAAGGGAGGACTCTCATGGGGACCCTGACATGAGGGAGGACTTTGATGAGGACCCTGACGTTGGGGAGGACTCTGATGGGGACCCTGACATGAGGGAGGGCTCTGATGGGACCCTGACATGAGGGAGGGCTCTGATGGGACCCTGACATGAGGGAGGGCTCTGATGGGACCCTGAAGTAAGGGAGGACTCTGATGAGGACCCTGACATAGAGAAGGACTCTAATGGGGACCCTGAAGTAAAGGAGGACTCTGATGGGGACCCTGAAGTAAGGGAGGACTCTGATGGGGACCCTGACCTAATGGAGGACTCTCATGGGGACCCTGACATAAGGGGGGACCCTGACGTAGGGGAGGACTCTAATGGGGACCCTGAAGTAAGGGAGGACTTTGATGGGGACCCTTAAGTAAGGGAGGACTCTGATGGGGACCCTGACATGAGGGAGGGCTCTGATGGGACCCTGAAGTAAGGGAGGACTCTGATGAGGACCCTGACGTGAGGGAGGACTCTGATGGGACCCTGAAGTAAGGGAGGACTCTGATGGGGAGCCTGACGTAAGGGAGGACTCCGATGGGGACCCTGACGTAAGGGAGGACTCTGATGGGGAGCCTGATGTAAGGGAGGATTCTGATGGGGACCCTGATGTAAGGGAGGACACTAAAGGGGACCCTGATGTAAGAGAGGACTCTGATGGGGACCCTGACATGAGGGAGGACTTTGATGAGGACCCTGACGTTGGGGAGGACTCTGATGGGACCCTGAAGTAAGGGAGAACTCTGATGAAGACCCTGACATAGAGAAGGACTCTAATGGGGACCCTGAAGTAAGGGAGGACTCTGATAGGGACCCTGAAGTAAGGGAGGACTCTGATGGGGACCCTGACCTAATGGAGGACTCTGATGGGGACCCTGAAGTAAGGGAGGACTCTGATGGGGACCCTGACCTAATGGAGGACTCTGATGGGGACCCTGACATGAGGGAGGGCTCTGATGGGACCCTGAAGTAAGGGAGGACTCTGATGAAGACCCTGACATAGAGAAGGACTCTAATGGGGACCCTGAAGTAAGGGAGGACTCTGATAGGGACCCTGAAGTAAGGGAGGACTCTGATGGGAACCCTGACATGAGGGAGGACTTTGATGAGGACCCCGACCTTAGGGAGGACTCTGATGGGACCCTGACATGAGGGAGGGCTCTGATGGGACCCTGAAGTAAGGGAGGACTCTGATGAGGACCCTGATGTGAGGGAGGACTCTGATGGGACCCTGAAGTAAGGGAGGACTCTGATGAGGACCCTGAAGTAAGGAAGGACTCTGATGGGACCCTGACGTGAGGAAGGACTGTGATGAGGACCCTGAAGTAAGGACTCTGATGACCCTGACATAAGGGAGGACTCTGATGTAAGTAGTAGTCTAATGGGGACACTTAGGTGGTGTTAGTGGTGGGAGGGGGGGTGGGGAGGACTGCTGCTGTACGACATGGTAATTTGGGTAGGATGCTCTGAGGTTGGAGTTTGGACCCCCCTGACCCCTCCCCCAATTTACGCCCCTGATTTTCTATCTGCTGATTGATCAATGCTGACCCACACAGATCACACCGAGGGCTCTGATCACACCGAGGGCCCTGATCACACCGAGGGTCCTGATCACACCGAGGGCCCTGATCACACCGAGGGCCCTGATCACACCGAGGGTCCTGATCACACCGAGGGCCCTGATCACACCGAGGGTCCTGATCACTCCGAGGGCCCTGATCACACCGAGGGCCCTGATCACACCGAGGGTCCTGATCACACCGAGGGTCCTGATCACACCGGGGGTCCTGATCACACCGAGGGCTCTGATCACACCGAGGGTCCTGATCACTCCGAGGGCCCTGATCACACCGAGGGTCCTGATCACTCCGAGGGCCCTGATCACACCGAGGGTCCTGATCACACCGAGGGTCCTGATCACTCCGAGGGCCCTGATCACACCGAGGGTCCTGATCACACCGAGGGTCCTGATCACACCGAGGGCCCTGATCACACCGAGGGCTCTGATCACACCGAGGGCTCTGATCACACCGAGGGCCCTGATCACACCGAGGGTCCTGATCACTGAGGGTCCTGATCACACCGAGGGTCCTGATCACACCGAGGGTCCTGATCACACCGAGGGCCCTGATCACACCGAGGGCTCTGATCACACCGAGGGTCCTGATCACACCGAGGGTCCTGATCACACCGAGGGTCCTGATCACACCGAGGGTCCTGATCACACCGAGGGTCCTGATCACTGAGGGTCCTGATCACACCGAGGGCCCTGATCACACCGAGGGTCCTGATCACTGAGGGTCCTGATCACACCGAGGGTCCTGATCACACCGAGGGTCCTGATCACACCGAGGGCCCTGATCACACCGAGGGCTCTGATCACACCGAGGGTCCTGATCACTGAGGGTCCTGATCACTGAGGGTCCTGATCACTGAGGGTCCTGATCACACCGAGGGTCCTGATCACACCGAGGGCTCTGATCACACCGAGGGCCCTGATCACACCGAGGGTCCTGATCACACCGAGGGTCCTGATCACACCGAGGGCTCTGATCACACCGAGGGCCCTGATCACACCGAGGGTCCTGATCACACCGAGGGTCCTGATCACACCGAGGGCTCTGATCACACCGAGGGCCCTGATCACACCGAGGGCCCTGATCACACCGAGGGCTCTGATCACACCGAGGGCCCTGATCACACCGAGGGTCCTGATCACACCGAGGGTCCTGATCACACCGAGGGTCCTGATCACACCGAGGGCCCTGATCACACCGAGGGTCCTGATCACACCGAGGGCTCTGATCACACCGAGGGTCCTGATCACACCGAGGGTCCTGATCACTCCGAGGGTCCTGATCACACCGAGGGCCCTGATCACACCGAGGGCTCTGATCACACCGAGGGCCCTGATCACACCGAGGGTCCTGATCACACCGAGGGCCCTGATCACACCGAGGGTCCTGATCACACCGAGGGTCCTGATCACACCGAGGGCTCTGATCACACCGAGGGTCCTGATCACACCGAGGGCTCTGATCACACCGAGGGTCCTGATCACACCGAGGGCTCTGATCACACCGAGGGTCCTGATCACACCGAGGGCTCTGATCACACCGAGGGTCCTGATCACACCGAGGGCCCTGATCACACCGAGGGTCCTGATCACACCGAGGGCTCTGATCACACCGAGGGTCCTGATCACACCGAGGGCCCTGATCACACCGAGGGTCCTGATCACACCGAGGGTCCTGATCACACCGAGGGTCCTGATCACACCGAGGGTCCTGATCACACCGAGGGCCCTGATCACACCGAGGGTCCTGATCACACCGAGGGCTCTGATCACACCGAGGGTCCTGATCACACCGAGGGTCCTGATCACTCCGAGGGTCCTGATCACACCGAGGGCCCTGATCACACCGAGGGCTCTGATCACACCGAGGGCCCTGATCACACCGAGGGCTCTGATCACACCGAGGGCCCTGATCACACCGAGGGTCCTGATCACACCGAGGGTCCTGATCACACCGAGGGTCCTGATCACACCGAGGGTCCTGATCACACCGAGGGCCCTGATCACACCGAGGGCCCTGATCACACCGAGGGCTCTGATCACACCGAGGGTCCTGATCACACCGAGGGCTCTGATCACACCGAGGGTCCTGATCACACCGAGGGCTCTGATCACACCGAGGGTCCTGATCACACCGAGGGCCCTGATCACACCGAGGGTCCTGATCACACCGAGGGCTCTGATCACACCGAGGGTCCTGATCACACCGAGGGCTCTGATCACACCGAGGGTCCTGATCACTCCGAGGGTCCTGATCACACCGAGGGTCCTGATCACACCGAGGGCTCCGATCACACCGAGGGTCCTGATCACACCGAGGGTCCTGATCACTCCGGGGAGCCGCACTGGACACACAGTTGCTGGTGTACAGGTCTTGGTGCAGCACGCAGTTTTATGTTTCAATGAACTTTATGAAATCCTCAGGAGTGACGTTTGATGATGGTGGGTTGCGGTGGATTGCGTCCCGGGACGCTGCGCTGCGGACAGACGCCATTAGAAGCAAGGCATGTCACCTTTTGTGGCGGTGTCTGGAATAGCCATCTGCAGATAATGTGAACAGGACCTGAGGGCCACTTCACATGGGGGGTAAAACCTTGTGGTTGGGCCGTGCTTTTACTACCCTCCAACCGCTATGCCCTAGAGCTGCAGAGGCTGGGTGGTGGTGGGGGGAGGGGTTTACACATGCCACAGCAGGAATTATACCCCCCCCCCCTCGTTGCACAGGTGAAGGGGTCCGCTCCTCCAACAATGCGAGCGGTGTGGGTCACGCGAGGTTCAAATCAGGCGTTGTATCAGCTCCTCGCCGCCTGTCACACGCTCTCCGAAGAGCGAGCCCAACGCGGGGGTTGTGTGAGTCCCCATTCACACCCAGCACTTTGTCAGCGTGCGGTTTTGGGTGCATTTTCACGCGGCAATACTCCGCCATACGTGCGGCACGCGCCAAAGTCGCTCGTGTACTTTTTTTTTTATGTTGAACTTTCTGCATTTTTTTTTTTCTAACTGCGTGTCTTGATGCGTTTGTCTAGTGTTTGGCGTCCGTAAAACAAAACGTGCGCCTGAGTGCTGCGTTTGAGGGGTGCGATTATTAAAGAAAGGCCCATTTTTTTTACCCCCCCCCCCCCCCCGGGATGAATGGGGCCCCTCAGTTGTCGGGTCGTAATTTATCCTTCAAGGGACAGTCCTCCAAAAAGTTTCCAAAGCAAAAGCCTGACCAGGCATGTCCTTATCTGTGCCACACAACCCTCTCCCCTCCCCCCACCATAGCTGGGCTTACCTCACATGGCAACCAGGGCTGACCCTGAGAGGGGTGGAGTCAAAACTGACTAGTCTAGCCACGCCCGCCCCCCCTCACATGACTCCTGCCTTGAGGTTTGGACTTATAACTGCCTGTCTAACCACGCCCACCCTCCGCCCACGTGACTCCTGCCTCTAGGAGAGCCTCACAGTCACAAACTCTTTAACTGGCCACGCCCACCCTGCTCCTCACGTGACTCCTGCCCTGAGAGGGGCTTATGACTGACGTTCGGTCGCGGCCATCTTGGTACACCCCGCGCTCAGCCGCGGTAAGCCTACAGTCGGAAGTCGCCAAGCGGACATCTTTTTACACCCACCGAAGTCGAGGGCTCTAAAAACTCCACAAACCCTTCGACCGAAAGAGCCTAAAACGCCCCTACAACCCTACATAGACCGTACCTGACATAAAAAAAAATGTCTTTTTTTTTTTTTTTTTTTTACCAAATCACTTTTTAAATAACATTTTGTGAAAAATAGATTTTTATTTTTTTACTGAGAGTTATATGGCAACTGACTCCAGTGAATGGAAAAGAAAAAAAAAAGTTTTGAGGGCAAAGAAAAAATGTCAATAAAGTTGGTTGAAGGGGAAAAAAAAAAAAAAAAAAGAGGCGTATCTTCCCGCCCGCTGACTACAAGTCCCGGCATCCTCCGCGCGGCCGCCCCGGGCGATTTCCTCCAGAGGCTGACCAATCCCGCCGAGCAGGAGAGATTAACAAAAGCGAATTGTCAGTGACGTCACAAGAGACGGGGAGGAGGGTGAGTGAGAGAGGGGAACCGGGGAGAAGAGCCGGGCGAGGTGGCTGGAGGAGGACATGGACTGAGAGAGAGAGAGAGAGAGAGAGAGAGAGAGAAGCGTCTGATTGAAGAGGTTCCTCACCTGACAACCCCTGGGACTGAACCCTCAAAACTCCAAGTGGGGGGTCACCTGACTGGAACACCCCTCAGAGGAGCCAACAGAACCTCCCCTCCCCCCACTGCACCCCAAAACTCCAGGAGGGGTCACCCCAAAGACCACCCACCTCTGGTACTGGGTCACCTCCCCCTCCTGACCCCCAGAAGATCCCCTGGGCTCACCCCCCACCCCTTCAAAGAGGACTGCACCCCAAAACCAAAGGAGGGGTCACCCTAAGGTCCACCCACCTTCACCGGACCACCGCTGGTCCCGGATCACCCCCCCCCCTCCAGGATCCAACAGCCCTGCTGGGCTTCACCCCTGGACCTCCTTCAAAGAAGACTGAACCCCAAAACCAAAGGAGGGGTCACCCTAAGGTCCACCTACCTTCACCGGACCACCGCTGGTCCCGGATCACCTTCCCTACCCCACCTGATCGACCTACCTTCTAGGAGCCAGCCATCTCCTAGGCTGGCCCCCCCTCCTCCCTCTCTGGACCTCCATCAAAGAAGACTGCACCCCAAAACTTGACTGCACCCCAAAACTTGAAGACATCACCCCCCCCCCCCAAGCTCATCCACCATCTTTGGATCACTGCTGGTCCTGGATCCCCTCCCTTCCAGGATCCAACAGCACTCTTGAGCTGTCCCAACCCCCCCCCCCCCCCCCTCATTCCCTCTCTGGACCTCCTTCAAAAGAGGACTTAACCCCAAAACTCAAGGAGAGGTCACCTCAAAACCCTGTCCACCTTCGTTGGATCACCACTGGTCCTGAATCACCCCCCCCCCCCCCCACAAGGAGACCTTCGCCTCACCCTCCCTTCAGGATCCAGCAGATCTCCTGGACTACCCATTGCTGTCTCCTCCCCTCCCCCTCTAGACCTTCCTCCATGAGGACTGCACCCCAGGACTGAAGAAGGGAGTCAAACGCTCATCTGTCTTCATCGGATCACCGCTGGTACTGGATCACCTCCCCCCAACCACCAGACCTTTGCCTCCCCCCACCTCCTTCCAGGATCTAGAAGATATCTTTTGGGCTACTTGCTATTCCTCCTCCCCTTCCCTCCCCCTGGACTTCCTTCGAAAAGCTAGAGGAGGGGGTCACCCCGAAGCCCGTCCACCTTAGTTGGATCACCTCCCTTCCAGGATTCAGCAGCACTCCTGGGCTGCCCATTGCTGTCTCCCCCCACCACCACCTTCTTGGACCTTCTTCTTCAAGGACTGCACCCCAACACTCAGAGGGGTCATCCCCAAAGCCCATCCTCCTCCACTGGACCATCACTGGTACTGGATCACCTTCCCCCCAATCTGAGCACCCTCCCACCAAAGAACCAGCAGATCTCCTGGTCCCCCCCCTCCCTCTGGACCTCCTCCTTCCCACAAGGACTGCACCCCAAAACTCGAGAAGCCCCATCCACCTTCCTCGGATCAGCGCTGGTCCTGGATCACCCCACCTAACCACCCTCCCTTCGAGGACTCAGCAGCTCTCCTTTGGCTTACCACCCCCCCCCCCCCCCCCCCTGGACCTCCTTCCTTGTACTGCACCCTAAAACTTGAAGGAAGGATCACCCTAAAGTCCATCCACCTTCATCGGATCAACACCCCCCCTCTCTAGGGCTCGTCTCTTCCTGTGCTAACCCTCCTCCCCCGCTCAGGACCCCCCCTCCCCCCCAGGAGGACAGCAACCACCCCCATATTTTGAAAAGTGATTGCACCACTGGCATCCACACGGACTGGATCATCTCCTGTAGTGGATCTCTCAGACCCCCCCTCCATGTTGGGGTGTCCCACAGCCTCCTGACCCCCCCCCCCCACTTTCCTCTCCAGGAGCCTTCAGAAGAAGATTGAAGCACAGAGATCAAGGAGTGATCAACCCAACCGGCCACCTTTTCTGGATCACCCCCCAATCAAGATTCCTTTTAAAAAGAGGGGTCCCCCCTGGATCTCTGAGCCCCCCAAAGACCTCTCCCTTCCAGCCATGGATACCGCATCAACCTCAACTTTTGATTCAGAGGTAAGTTGATTTTTTTTATTGATCTGCATGCTTTCCTACCCCCCCCCCAATCTAGCATGTGCTCTGAGTACCCCCCCCCCCCCCCCCATGATCTGTCTTCTCCCCCATGGCTGAGCTGCCTAAACACATCAGCCCTCTCTGGCTGGCTGACCCATCTCTCATTACAACTTACGCCATCTTGTCCTTGCACACAAAAAAAGTACATTTGGTGGCAGATCTGGTGTGTGTGTCCCCCCCCCGCTTTCCCCTCTTCCCCTGGGGCAGGTGTCGGTGCCCCCCATCCTTTCCTCTGCCCCCTCCACCCCCACCCCCCCCCTTTATCTGGAGCTTTGGAGGCATTTTTATTGTCTGAGGATTGTGCTCTCCAGGTATGTGCCTGGCAGCTCGATCGCACACAACAGATCACCATCTTGAAACCAGTCCAAGCTCAGGACTCCGAGGCGTGACCTGAGTCCTGGGTTTTGGGGTGTAGATGGCACATTACCACCCCCCCCCCCCACATTGGGTGGATATTAAATGATTAACTTGATTGTGATCGGGGTGGGGGGGGGGGTGGATAGAAAAGAATAGGGTGCTCAGGAATGTACCCCCTCTAATACCTTTTAAGCTATACAATGTAATTCTGTGATCAGTACCCCACTGGAATGGGGGGTGACACCCCCCCCTCTCCCCATCCGGATTGCCCCACTTTAGCTATAGAGCAAAGTCTTGCTCTGAACAGCTGCTGGAAAATCAGGTCGTCGTTCCTTGACAATCATGATTTTGGGGGGGGGGAGGGGGACGTAGATTTGGGAGGGGGGGTCATTGGATGGACCCCCCCCTTCTTCCCTCACGTGAGTGGATCCCCAGGGTCTGCTGACCACCTCGGAGTTTGAGGTCTGACTTGTCTCGAGTTGAGGTCCAAGGTGCTGATCTTGGAGGTTGAACCAGTGTGAACCCCAAAACAGGAGATTTGCTAATTCAACCCCCCCCCAAAATGTAGAGATCATCTACCCAAGCTTATGGAGAATTGCTGGCGGATGGGGTATGCAGCTCAGCCAGACTACACCCACTCCCTTTAGTATTGCTAATAGATTTGGCTTTGTTTGTGGTTGGTGGTGTTGGGTTGGTGGTGTTTGGGGGGGGGGGTAGATCCTGGGTGCCGATCAGTTTTTTTTAGGGGGGGCTAGCTCGGTAAGCTTGGCCATCTTGGGCAGAGGGTGGCACTATGGCACTAGGGGGGTTAGCCCCCCAGCCCTGCATAGCCCTCCCGGGTCTTGATCTTCACCAGGCGAGCCTTCTTTTTTTTTTTTTGTGATCTGCCAACAAGTATAATCATCGATGGTCGGGTGAGAGATCGTAACCCCCCCCAATGTTTTGTGACCAGTCAAAGGTGGGGGGGGGGGGGGGTAGCATATCCTGCTGTGATCATAACGACCTGCGCTGCTAGACACCCTGCCCCCCTCCCCCACTAAAGTAAAGAGGGAGCTTATGATTTATAAAGCAGATGGACCCCCCCCCCATTGCAACGTTGTAACTACAGTCCAACCTTCAAATGGTTATTTTGTGTCTGGAGGAGGAGTTGTGTAGATACATTGTATCGGGTTGGGGGGGTTATCCCCTGTCTGTGGGTGATTTGATTGTTACATAGTGACCGAGACGCGGGGGTCCCTTGGGCTCTGCGGTGTAAAGGGGGTTCCATATAAAACCCGACGACTATAAAACCTTTTGCAATCGGTCGCCGATCGTCCATCCCGCGGTCTGTGGGTGATTGTTACAAAGTGACCGAGACGCATGGGGGGGGGGGGGGGGGGGTCCTTGGGCTCTGCAGTGTACAGGGATTCTATATAAAACCTGACGATTATAAAACCTTCTGCAATAAATCGACGATCGTCCCTCCATCCCCCGCGCGTCTGTGGGGGATTGTTACAAAGTGACCGAGACGCAGGGGTTCTATATAAAACCCAATGACTTTAAAACCTTTTTTACGATGTTGAAATCTGTCGCCGATCGTTCCTCGATCCTGTCTGTGGGGGAGGGGGGGGGTGTCCCTGGGCTCTGCAGTGTAAAAGAGATCATATATACAACTCTCTGCCTTCTATATAAAAACTATAAAAAAAAATCTTTTGCAATCCGTCGCCGATCATCCCGCGATCCCCTGGGCGTTGCTTTACCATGCAGGGTGCAGATCGTTCGCCCCTTCCCCCCCACCCTTTCCAGTGCTGTGCAATAAGAAAAAAAAAAAAAAAAAACCTTGCTCATGGCTTTTTCAGGGTTAACCGTCAGTCATTGCTAGCTCCTCCCACCTGGGCTTTCCTTTCGGCCCCTCCCACTGTGTCACTAGGGCTATGGGTGT